>NW_023995296.1:32500-129017 GCF_015586225.1 Lucilia sericata
AATATTTTTGTTCTTTTGTCTTTTTTATAGCGTTTTCAGTTTATGACGGTTTTTAACAAAAAACACATTGAGTTTGTTCTGTTTTTGGGTGATTAGTTTACCGAATCTAGTTCAAATTGCAATTGAAATAATAACATGTTTTAACCCTTCTGTTTCTTTTTTTCTCTTCGAAGTAGAACAATAAAATCTTAATTAGTCTTTTGAATAATTCTAGAGATTTTAATAAAAAAGTTGTTATTTATTTTCCCAGAAATGAGTCATTTATTGTAAAACATACAGATTTAGGGTTTAAAGAGGTAACATTTGAATTTTTGAAATTTAATTTTAATACAAGTAAACATGTTATTAGTGGAACCTTCTAGAATAAAAGGGCTTTACATAGTTTACATTAAAGCAGGGTTGGGAAAATGTAGTATTATTGTATATTTTCAGTAATTTTTGACTATTGAATAGTCGATCATTAGACTAGTACATCGACTACTCAATAGCCCAGTAGACTAGTCAACATGTCGGTAGAAGTTCATAAACAAGTTCATAGACTACTCAATAGTCTTATCCATATATTAGTTCATAGACCGGTCCATAAACAAGTCCATAGACCATTTAATAGACAACTCAATTGACCCCTCATTGGAATATTCGATAGAGTAGTTCATAGATTAGCCGATAGACCATTTCACAGTCTAGTCCTTAGAATTGTTCACAGACTGGTCCATAGAGTGGTTCATAAACTAGTTCCTAATTGAGTTCATACACTACTCAACGGACTGATTCATAGACTAGTTCATAGACCAGTCCATAGACTAGATCCATAGTGTAGTACATAGACTAGTTCATAGACAACCAATCAATGGAATAGCCCATAGATTAGTCAATAGAGTAATTCACAGACTAGCCAATAGGTCAGTTCACAGACTAATCTTTAGAATAGTTCATAGACTAGTCCACAGAGTAGTTAATAAATTAGTTCATAGACTACTCAACAGTGTAGTCTAGAGACAACTCAATAGACCTGTGGTATAGTGGAATAATCCATAGACTACACTCAAATAATTTTAACATTTACTGTTTGTAGTTTATTCAAAAAGTTTTCTGTAAAGTTAAAAATTAATGAAAAATCTTTTATTTTTCGAATAAATTAAATTTTTAACATTTTGGGGTGTTGTTAAAAAATTAAACTACACAAAAAAATGTTTTTTCCGTACAGTTATTATTATCAGTTAAATTTTTGTTTCAAATACATAAAATCAAATTGTCATAAAAATAGAAAAAATTATATTTGTATAATAAAAATATTAATTTCTTCAAGAACCATATTGAGATGTTTCATAATGGATTGTTTTAAAAGTAAATACCGCGATTATAGAAACTGTAAGTTTTTGTTGACAATTTAAAAAAATGTTTTAAAAAGATCTGTTTTTATCAATAGTTGTAGATGCGGTATAATAATAATAATGGACAAGATTTTTGTATATAAGTTAAGGTAAGAATTCTTTTTTGTTTTATCCCTTATAACTTTAATTTTAACATATTTTACAATTTGTTACATATTTTGGAATTCGCAGCTATATCGAGAGAAGTGAGAGCTGTTCTACCTCCGATAAAGGCAAATACATCGATGTACATCACAACATTGAAGAGTTATAGCATTTTTGGGATTACGTTTCAGTCATATCGAAAACAGCAAGCCATGATACGTGTTTGAATCCAATATAAATGATGCCAGTACCACAACCGAAGCGAAAGGAGACTATTAACGAAATTTCTATTAGCATACGTAGCGGTTTAACAATTATTAATCCGTATTATACATATTTAATCTTTAACAAATGATCACAATAAAACTAAAATCTAAAGAATCTGTTGGATTTTTTTATGTTAGGGTTTTGGGTAAAAATAAATGAAAAAAACAGTAATTTTTAGTGATATTGTAGGTAAAAATTGTCATTCAAAACAACTGAAAAAACCAGTAAATTTTACTGTTTTTGTAGGTAAAAATTTGTCAGTAAAAACATCTGAAAAAACTTTTGTATTTACATAATTTGTTAGTTAAAAAATCAACATTTAAAAATAACTGAAAAACTCATTTGAAATAAATGAAAAGTTTGTAGTCCGTTTTTTAAATGATATTTTACTTGTTTGAAATGATTTTTCAGTTGAATTTACCTACATAATATATTGAGTGTAGTCGACAGAGTAGTTTACAGAAAAGACAATAGACCAGTTCGCAGACTAGTCCTTAGAATAGTTCATAGACTAGTGCATAGAGTAGTTCTTCAACAGGTTCATAGACTACTCCAAAGACTAGTCCACAGACAACTCAATAGACCAATCAAAGGAATAGCCTAGACCAGTTCACGGTTTATTCCTTTTAATAGTTCATAAACCAGTCTATAGAATAGTTCCTAGACTAGTTCATAAACTAGTTCTTAAACTACTTAATAGGCCATCCAATGGAATAGCACATACACTAGTCAATATAGTAGTTCACATCCTAACCAATAGTCCAGTTCACAGACTAGAGTAGTTCATAAACTAGTTTATAGGCTAGACTAGTCCATAGACAAGTTCAAAAACTAGCCCACAGACAACTCGGCAGGCCACTAGAATAGTCCATAGACTAGTCGATAGGGTAGTTCACAAACTAACCAACAGACCAATTCACATACTAGTCCTTAGAATGTTTCATAGACTAGCACATAGAGGAGTTCATAAACTGGCTCATAGACTAGTTCACAAACTAGGTCATAGAGTATTCAACGGACTAGTCCATAGACCAGTCCACAGACAACTCAATAGACCAGTCAATGGAATAGTCCATAGACTTGCCAATAGACCAGTTCACAGTTTAGTACTTATAATAGTTCATATACTAGTCCATAGAATAGTTCATAAACTAGTTAATATACTACTCAACAGATTAGTTCATAGACAGCACAATAGATCAGTCAATGGAATAGCTCATGCACTAGTCGAAAGACAACTCAATAGACCAGTCAATGGAATAGTTCATAGTCCAATCAATAGACAACTTAAGAGGCCAGTAAATGGAATAGTCTATAGACTACTCAGTAGACCAGTTCTTAGACTAGTTCATAGATAATGCAATACACCTGTCAATGGACTAGTCCATATACTAGTCAATAGACAACAGAATAGTCCAGTCAGTGGATTAGTCATAGACTAATCAATAGAGTAGTTCACACACTATCCAATAAACTAGTCCATAATCCAGTACATAGACTAGACCTGTTCATAGACTAGTCCATAGGCCAGTCAGTAAAATAGCTCATATACTTGTCAAGTTAACTAGTCCAAATGATTAGACTATAGACTAATTCATATACTAGTCCACAGATTAATTCATAGACTAGTTCATATATTAGTACATAAACTAGTTTATAGACCGGTTAATAAAGTCCATTTAGTAGACTAGATAGTAGTTTATAGACTAGTTCATAAAAAAGTTTTCAGATTAGTTTAAAGTCCTATAAATAAGCTAGTCTATAAATGAGTCAGTAGATTAGCCAATAGGTTTGTCTGTAGATTACTAGTTTTTAGACCAGTCAATTTACTAGTCAGTAAACTAGTCCACAAACAAGTCTATATATTTGACTATTAGCTCCTTATTTAAGATTTTTAACGAATATTTTATTAAAATATTCAATAGCGTATTATGGGTTTGTGTTGATGTTTGTCAACTTAATGTATACCAGTCGACTCAAAACTACTAAGTACAAATACCAAAGACCAACCCTATTGTTACTGTTTGAAATCGGTTCATTATATCACCTAACATCCATACAAACGGGCCACAAAACTCGGTATATGTTATAGTTGCTAAATTTCTTAAAAATGGGGCAAACTCTTTAGACTTTATCCCTTATACGAAGTACCTTTCACATAAATCATTTATAAACTATAGTAAATAAATAACTATTTTATAAATCCCGGCCCATATTTGACCTTAGTCCCCATATAAAATATCTTTCAAAAAAATATTTTTTTATTATAAAAATTGCTTTAATATATATGAATTAAGGTAAACAATCACAGAAATTATTTAGAATAAAAAAAGCCACCCACTACAGTAGGGTATTCTTTACACAGCCGTGACCGACTATACATCCTTACTTATTTTTCATTTTATTTCTGTTTATGACACCAATATTAAATATTATAATAATTTACCTAAATACATACAAAATTTATGCTTCAAATAATCGATATAAATTATAAATAATTTATTTATAATAATTATTATATTTTTCCATAAATACATTTTTCTAAAACATTCTAAAATAATCATTAAATTTACATCAAACACACACACACAAATATAGAAAAAATATATTCCTTTTTTGTGTGGAGGGGTTTCCTGTGAAAAAAATCCTTTAAAATAAACAATTTTAGTAAAATTAATTTAGAGTTTTTTTTTCTCGATAAGTTTTCTATTATTTTAATATACATCAAAAATGTTTCTAATTAATATAACTTAAATATTTACTTTTTCTATATCTAATAAATTTATTAAATATCATATATCTATACACTTTTTTGCAAAGGGTATTGGGAAAAAGGGGTTCATTTGTGGGATCAAATAAATTTGTAATGATTTTTTTAATATGTGATAATTTTTTGAAATTTTCTTAGTGTCATCGTTTATAAAACGGGTTTTGAGCCAGTTCTAAGTTGTAAGAACAAGTTCTAAGAAAGATTATATTAGGAACAGTTGTGGAGAATGTTGTTAAAATTAATCCTTTTATGAATAGTTCCGGAATTAGTTCTTGTTCTCAAAAAAAAAAAAAACACATCTTTATGTTATACTCCTAATATATAGATATAAATATATATTTTTTTTAATTTGATATATATTTTTACGTTGCAATTGTTGTTATAGTCACATGTATATAGTTTATAGTTTTTGGTTTGTTCTATTATTATTTTATATTTAAAAAGTACATACTATATTTACATAATTATTCATTATAATCATCATCATTTTGAAAAACTTCAAATTTATTAGTTTGTTAGTCCTGTTGAATCCCTTAGGGTTCCATTAAATATACATACATACTCACAAAGAGTCATACACTCATATATACACATAATTATTAACACACATACTATATACAAATCAATTATGTATGTATATAGACATTTAATACACATGTATGTATGTACAAATATATGTATATAAATATGTATTATATTAACTATTGTACACATTATAAGTTAATACATATAAAACAATATGATTTTATTTAGAAAAACGTTTATTCAGACATAATTACATATCCAGTAGTTCGGTATAACTGTCCCGACTAATTCAATAATTAACAGAACTGAACTAGAACTGAACTAGAACTGAACTAGAACTGAACTAGAACTGAACTAGAACTGAACTAGAACTGAACTAGAACTGAACTAGAACTGAACTAGAACTGAACTAGAACTGAACTAGAACTGAACTAGAACTGAAACTAGAACTGAACTAGAACTAAACTAGAACTGAACTAGAACTAACTAAACTGAACTAGAACTGAACTAAACTAGAAACTAAACTAGAAACTGAACTAGAACTGAACTAGAACTGAACTAGAACTGAACTAACTGAACTGAACTAGAACTGAACTAAACTAGAACTAAACTAGAACTGAACTAGAACTGAACTAGAACTGAACTAGAACTGAACTAGAACTGAACTAGAACTGAACTAGAACTGAACTAGAACTGAACTAGAACTGAACTAGAACTAAACTAGAACTGAACTAGAACTAGAACTGAACTAGAACTGACCTAGAACTGAAATAGAACTGAACTAGAACTGAAATAGAACTGAACTAGAACTGAACTAGAACTGAACTAGAACTGAACTAGAACTGAACTAGAACTGAACTAGAACTGAACTAGAACTGAACTAGAACTGAACTAGAACTGAACTAGAACTGAACTAGAACTGAACTAGGACTGAACTAGAACTGAACTAGAACTGAACTAGAACTGAACTAGAACTGAACTAGAACTGAACTAGAAGAACTAGAACTGAACTAGAACTGAACTAGAACTGAACTAGAACTGAACTAGAACTGAACTAGAACTGAACTAGAACTGAACTAGAACTGAACTAGAACTGAACTAGAACTGAACTAGAACTGAACTAGAACTGAACTAGAACTGAACTAGAACTGAACTAGAACTGAACTAGAACTGAACTAGAACTGAACTAGAACTGAACTAGAACTGAACTAGAACTGAACTAGAACTGAACTAGAACTGAACTAGAACTGAACTAGAACTGAACTAGAACTGAACTAGAACTGAACTAGAACTGAACTAGAACTGAACTAGAACTGAACTAGAACTGAACTAGAACTGAACTAGAACTGAACTAGAACTGAACTAGAACTGAACTAGAACTGAACAAGAACTGAACTAGAACTGAACTAGAACTGAACTAGAACTGAACTAGAACTGAACTAGAACTGAACTAGAACTGAACTAGAACTGAACTAGAACTGAACTAGAACTAAGCTAGAACTGAAAGAGAACTGAACTAGAATTGAACTAGAACTGAACTAGAACCGAACATGAAATAAACTAGAGCTGAACTAGAACTGAACTATAACTAAAATAGAACTAAGCTAGAACTGAACGAGAACTGAACTGTATAAAGTTAAAAAGGATTTGTTAGACTTTGTTTTAAGCAACAAACTCAAGAAGAATTCGGAAACTCTTTGCTTCGGTTACAAATGTGTAATTTTAGTTCAAATGAAATGGGTTAAACATAAAAACATTTCGAAAGAACTCTTAAAGTGAAGATTGTTTTCCAATCTGCATTAATTAGGGACACTAAAATCACAACAGGCTTTTTCTACGTTTTGCAAAGTTTACAAACGTAGGAAGTAATACAATGATATAAAAATTCAAATCATGAAAAAATTCTGTCTAGCAAAACTGCTGGAAAATATACACAAACACAAACACACTCACACAAACATTCACAGACACAAATACAGGCTCATTTGTTAGTATGCATGTTGCGTAAGTACGTATGTATGTGTAGTTTTAGATCCTTTATTATAATTAAATAAACATTTGTATGTTTATACATAAATGAACTAATTATAAATTTATGTTATTTTATACATAATTACAAATACACAAACCTTTTTACATATACACATACTACGTACATATGTATGTTTATCTAATTTAGAGAAAGAAAAAACCTATTCTAAAGGTAAAATTTTGGAATATATTAAAATTATATTTTTCCTAGCAAATATTTCAAATGACACAACCTCAATTGAATTTTGTGTGTTTTTTGGAAAAATTACAAATTTTTAGCATTTATTATTATTTTAAATAAATACATACATACAATTTTAATACATATTTAGTTCTTGTATTCCAATATAAACTTAAAAACCATTGTTGTTTTTGTTATATAATAGAAATTTACATATAATTTATATACTACTTTATATAAATATTAAAAGTATATAATTTAGAAATTATGTATGTATGTATATACTTGTCTTTATAGAAATATTAGTTGTTATATAAGTTAATTGACTTTTAAGAGGTTAATCAAGACATTTTTAACCACCCAGTTTGTGGTACATTTTGCCAAACTCTACTCATTATCCTTTATTTGCCTTTTTAAAGCAGTTGTTTAATGTATAATGATTTGAAATCGTGTCAAGAAAACGAATAAAAGTACAGTTGTGTTTTCTTTTAAATGATTATTTGCACGTAAATTCTAAAATGTCAAGAACTTATTATAATTTAACATTGTGTTTCTATGTACATAAAAATACATATAAACATATTTCTACTTTTAAGGATTTTACTTTTGAATTTACAAAGAAGATAATTATATCCAGATTTAAAGTACAGATATGTTTAACAACGAGTTAATCGCAACTAGAACTGAACTAGAACTGAGCTAGAACTGAACTAGAACTAGAACTGAACTAGAACTGAACTAGAACTGAACTAGAACTGAACTAGAACTGAACTAGAACTGAACTAGAACTGAGCTAGAACTGAACTAGAACTGAACTAGAACTGAACTAGAACTGAACTAGAACTGAACTAGAACTGAACTAGAACTGAACTAGAAACTGAACTAGAACTGAACTAGAACTGAACTAGAACTGAACTAGAACTGGACTAGAACTGAACTAGAACTGAACTAGAACTGAACTAGAACTGAACTAGAACTGAACTAGAACTGAACTAGAACTGAACTAGAACTGAACTAGAACTGAACTAGAACTAAACTGAACTTGAACTGAACTTGAACTGAACTAGAACTGAACTAGAACTGAACTAGAACTGAACTAGAACTGAACTAGAACTGAACTAAAACTGAACTAAAACTGAACTAGAACTGAACTAGAACTTAACTAGAACTGAACTAGAATTGAACTAGAACTGGAATAGAACTGGAATAGAACTGAACTAGAACTGAACTAGAACTGAACTAGAACTGAACTAGAACTGAACTAGAACTGAACTAGAACTGAACTAGAACTGAACTAGAACTGAACTAGAACTGAACTAGAACTGAACTAGAACTGAACTAGAACTGAACTAGAACAGAACTAGAACTGAACTAGAACTGAACTAGAACTGAACTAGAACTGAACTAGAACTGAACTAGAACTGAACTAGAACTGTACTAGAACTGAACTAGAACTGAACTAGAACTAAACTAGAACTGAACTGAACTAGAACTGAACTAGAACTGAACTAGAACTGAACTAGAACTGAACTAGAACTGAACTAGAACTGAACTAGAACTGAACTAGAACTGAACTAGAACTGAACTAGAACTGAACTAGAACTGAACTAGAACTGAACTAGAACTGAACTAGAACTGAACTAGAACTGAACTAGAACTGAACTAGAACTGAACTAGAACTGAACTAGAACTGAACTAGAACTGAACTAGAACTGAACTAGAACTGAACTAGAACTGAACTAGAACTGAACTGAACTAGAACTGAACTGAACTAGAACTGAACTATATCTGAAAACTAGAAGTAAAATAGAACTGAAGTAGAACAGACTAACACAAATGTAATAAAGAGTTTTGGAGTTACACATTTTCAATATTAAATCCAACCAAACTTTTGGCGATTTATCACAAAAATGGACATCAATTAGTTCAACCATTAAATAGCTCTAACCACCACTTACTTATTTTAAATATCCACATTAACACACCTACAAAATATTTAAATAAATATTTAGTTAATATCATTGTATCCTTAATATCCTAATATTTGTATACACAACATTAAACACACTATACATACAAACACACACAGGTAATTAGTATTCGACTCTGATCATTGAGATTTAAACTAAACCGGATTAGAAATACACACGGTACCGGATTTAAATCGTAGCAACAGGATTTAACCGCTGAAAGGATTAACAGTTATGTTCACTTTACATAGTTCAGAGCCAGAAGCAGGTAGCTAAATATGACTAAATTTCGCGGCTTATTCATTAATCCTAGTTTAACTAAGGAACATTTTCAAGACAAGAACGAACAAACCTTAGAAACGCGCACACACAAAGCATGCTCCAGATTTAAGTGACTTGACCATTGTAATCTCTTTGTTTGATCTCTCTGTGTGCGTGTTGATCTTAAGTCGAAAGCGAAATGCGAAAAACACTCCTCTTTAATCCAATATTACGCGAGAAAATTTCATGCAAATTTTAACAAATCACTCGTTTAGTCTTTGTTTTAAGCTCAGCAGGATTTAACTGTTGTTGATCCTTAGCCATACGCAACATGTGCTCATCTTAGCGTAGCGGATCAGTATTAAGACAAAGATCAACGTGGATTGTTGTGCTTGATCATGTGATTAGTATTTTTTCTTTTCAGTTTTCTTTAGATCATGCTGCCGTTGAGAGTCAGAAGTTCATCAGAGATTTACACAAAATTATGTAAATCGTTAAATTTGCAAATTGTTTTGGAAAATTAACAAATTATCGAGAATATACCAGGCGAATGGATTAAATTGTTGCGAATGTTAATTTGGAGGAGGCGGATCTTAAGCTAAAAGGATTTGTAAGTATATTAAGCTGCAGTAAGTTGAAATTTTGTAGAAATGTCTTAAATATTGACCTTAAAACAATTATATTGGTTATGTAGATCAAGTATGTTTATTATCATCATTGACTTAATTGTTATCTTTTATAATTCTAATGAATGTTTATTTGACGGAAACCTCCCCTTAGGGAAATCATTTTATCTAAACTAACTATTCCTCCTTGACCTTTGGTTTTTCATAGCTCTATCAGTTAATTAAGATAACATCAAAACTTTTAACCCTCAATCAAAACACATCTTTGAAGATCATTCAACAATCTCTTAAAAATGTCTAAGATTTTGATCTGAAATGATCTTTAACCTCAAGAACATCTTGTTTAGATAAGGGTGCAACTAATGCTGTCTATTGCTTTTCAAAACAAAACATGCAAATTTTCTTTAAAAAAATTCAAATCATGTTTTACGCTTGTGCGCTTCTTTTCATAACCAATCGCCTTAGTCGGTCTGCTTTGAAGAGATCTCAGACTCTAGGATCTTTATTATTTACTTCTTTTTGTTAAACAAAATGAGTTTTATTATTTTTAATATATTCTAATTTGTTTATCATATTGTTGCTAACGTTGATTTGCTAAAAATATTTATATTTGGCGCACTTTTCTTTTCAAAATGTCTTTATTTTCTAGGCCACTTATGTGACATGAGTGCATCTTGAGTTTTAAGCCGATTTGCTGGTTTTTGTTGGAGTGGACAATGTGGTTTCGGTTGCTGTTTTGATCGAAAAATTTTCTGGATTTTTTTTTTAAATACAGAAACATCTTTTTTTCGAGATTAAGACATTTTTTTAATGAGTTTTGTTTTTTGGAAAGACAATAATAAAAGTGATTTAAATATATTAAGATTTTTTTAATGGGAAAAGAATAGAACGGGATTTTAAAATGGAATGCGAATCATTTGTTTAGTACGAAGTAATTTTAGTACTAAAAATAAAGCTCAAAAAGTTTCTACTAATGTCAAAAGCACTTTAATATAAAGTATTCAGATTTAGTCCAGTTCTAGTTCATTTCCAGATCAGCTCTAATTCAGTTCTAGTTCAGTTCTAATTCAATTCTTATTCAGTTACAGTTCAGTTCTAGTTCATTTCTAGATTAGATCTAATTCAATTCTAGTTCTATTTCAGTTCTAGTTCTGTTCTAGTTCTGTTCTAGATCTGTTCTAGTTCAGTTCTAGTTCAGTTTTAGTTCAGTTCTAGTTCAGTTCTAGTTCAGTTCTAGTTCAGTTCTAGTTCAGTTCTAGTTCAGTTCTAGTTCAGTTCTAGTTCAGTTCTAGTTCAGTTCTAGTTCAGTTCTAGTTCAGTTCTAGTTCAGTTCTAGTTCAGTTCTAGTTCAGTTCTAGTTCAGTTCTAGTTCAGTTCTAGTTCAGTTCTAGTTCAGTTCTAGTTCAGTTCTAGTTCAGTTCTAGTTCAGTTCTAGTTCAGTTCTAGTTCAGTTCGTTCTAGTTCAGTTCTAGTTCAGTTCTAGTTCAGTTCTAGTTCAGTTCTAGTTCAGTTCTAGTTCAGTTCTAGTTCAGTTCTAGTTCAGTTCTAGTTCAGTTCTAGTTCAGTTCTAGTTCTAGTTCAGTTCTAGTTCAGTTCTAGTTCTAGTTCAGTTCTAGTTCAGTTCTAGTTCTAGTTCAGTTCTAGTTCAGTTCTAGTTCAGTTCTAGTTCAGTTCTAGTTCAGTTCTAGTTCAGTTCTAGTTCAGTTCTAGTTCAGTTCTAGTTCAGTTCTAGTTCAGTTCTAGTTCAGTTCTAGTTCAGTTCTAGTTCTAGTTCAGTTCTAGTTCAGTTCTAGTTCTAGTTCAGTTCTAGTTCAGTTCTAGTTCTAGTTCAGTTCTAGTTCAGTTCTAGTTCTAGTTCTAGTTCAGTTCTAGTTCTAGTTCTAGTTCTAGTTCAGTTCTAGTTCAGTTCTAGTTCTAGTTCAGTTCTAGTTCAGTTCTAGTTCAGTTCTAGTTCAGTTCTAGTTCTAGTTCAGTTCTAGTTCAGTTCTAGTTCAGTTCTAGTTCAGTTCTAGTTCAGTTCTAGTTCAGTTCTAGTTCAGTTCTAGTTCAGTTCTAGTTCAGTTCTAGTTCTAGTTCTAGTTCAGTTCTAGTTCAGTTCTAGTTCTAGTTCAGTTCTAGTTCAGTTCTAGTTCTAGTTCAGTTCTAGTTCAGTTCTAGTTCAGTTCTAGTTCAGTTCTAGTTCAGTTCTAGTTCAGTTCTAGTTCAGTTCTAGTTCAGTTCTAGTTCAGTTCTAGTTCAGTTCTAGTTCAGTTCTAGTTCTAGTTCTAGTTCAGTTCTAGTTCAGTTCTAGTTCTAGTTCAGTTCTAGTTCAGTTCAGTTCTAGTTCTAGTTCTAGTTCAGTTCTAGTTCAGTTCTAGTTCAGTTCTAGTTCAGTTCTAGTTCAGTTCTAGTTCAGTTCTAGTTCAGTGCTAGTTCTAGTTCAGTTCTAGTTCAGCTCTAGTTCAGTTCTAGTTCAGTTCTAGTTCTAGTTCAGTTCTAGTTCAGTTCTATTTCAGTTCTAGTTCAGTTCTAGTTCAGTTCTAGTTCAGTTCTAGTTCAGTTCTAGTTCAGTTCTAGTTCAGTTCTAGTTCAGTTCTAGTTCAGTTCTAGTTCAGTTCTAGTTCAGTTCTAGTTCAGTTCTAGTTCAGTTCTAGTTCAGTTCTAGTTCAGTTCTAGTTCAGTTCTAGTTCAGTTCTAGTTCAGTTCTAGTTCAGTTCTAGTTCAGTTCTAGTTCAGTTCTAGTTCAGTTCTAGTTCAGTTCTAGTTCAGTTCTAGTTCAGTTCTAGTTCAGTTCTAGTTCAGTTCTAGTACAGTTCTAGTTCAGTTCTAGTTCAGGTCTAGTTCAGTTCTAGTTCAGTTCTAGTTCAGTTCTAGTTCAGTTCTAGTTCAGTTCTAGTACAGTTCTAGTTCAGTTCTAGTTCAGTTCTAGTTCAGTTCTAGTTCAATTCTAGTACAGTTCTAGTTCAGTTCTAGTTCAGTTCTAGTTCAGTTCTAGTTCAGTTCTAGTTCAGTTCTAGTTCAGTTCTAGTACAGTTCTAGTTCAGTTCTAGTTCAGTTCTAGTTCAGTTCTAGTTCAGTTCTTGTCCAGTTCTAGTTCAGTTCTAGTTCAGTTCTTGTCCAGTTCTAGTTCAGTTCTAGTTCAGTTCAAGTTCAGTTCAAGTTCAGTTCAAGTTCAGTTCAAGTTCAGTTCTGGTTCAGTTCTAGTTCAATTCTAGTTCAGTTCTAGTTCAGTTCTAGTTCAGTTCTAGTTCAGTTCTAGTTCAGTTCTAGTTCAGTTCTAGTTCAGTTCTAGTTCAGTTCTAGTTCAGTTCTAGTTCAGTTCTAGTTCAGTTCTAGTTCAGTTCTAGTTCAGTTCTAGTTCAGTTCAGTTTTCAGTTCTAGTTCAGTTCTAGTTCAGTTCTAGTTCAGTTCTAGTTCAGTTCTAGTTCAGTTCTAGTTCAGTTCTAGTTCAGTTCTAGTTCAGTTCTAGTTCAGTTCTAGTTCAGTTCTAGTTCAGTTCTAGTTCAGTTCTAGTTCAGTTCTAGTTCAGTTCTAGTTCAGTTCTAGTTCAGTTCTAGTTCAGTTCTAGTTCAGTTCTAGTTCAGTTCTAGTTCAGTTCTTGTTCAGTTCTAGTTCAGTTCTAGTTCAGTTCTAGTTCAGTTCTAGTTCAGTTCTAGTTCAGTTCTAGTTCAGTTCTAGTTCAGTTCTAGTTCAGTTCTAGTTCAGTTCTAGTTCAGTTCTAGTTCAGTTCTAATTCAGTTCTAGTTCAGTTCTAGTCTAGTTCAGTTCTAGTTCAGATCTAGTTCATTTCTAGTCCAGTTCAATTCTAGTTCAGTTCTAGTTCAGTTCTAGTTCAGTTCAGTTCTAGTTCAGTTCTAGTTCAGTTCTAGTTCAGTTCTAGTTCAGTTCTAGTTCAGTTCTAGTTCAGTCTAGTTCTAGTTCAGTTCTAGTTCAGTTCTAGTTCAGTTCTAGTTCAGTTCTAGTTCAGTTCTAGTTCAGTTCTAGTTCAGTTCTAGTTCAGTTCTAGTTCAGTTCTAGGTTTAGTTCTAGTTCAGTTCTAGTTCAGTTCTAGTTCAGTTCTAGTTCAGTTCTAGTTGTTCCTAGTTCAGTTCTACTTCAGTTCTAGTTCAGTTCTAGTTCAGTTCTAGTTCAGTTCTAGTTCAGTTCTAGTTCAGTTCTACTTCAGTTCTAGTTCAGTTCTAGTTCAGTTCTAGTTCAGTTCTAGTTTAGTTCTAGTTCAGTTCTAGTTCAGTTCTAGTTCAGTTCTAGTTCAGGTCTAGTTCAGGTCTAGTTCAGTTCTAGTTAGTTCTTGTTCAGTTCTAGTTCAGTTTTAGTTCTTGTTCAGTTCTAGTTCAGTTTTAGTTCAATTCTAATTCAGTTTCAATTTTAGTTCGGCTTTAGTTTAGTATTATTTTGCACTAAAATTTTAAATTTACTGACCAACTTTTTAATGTTTCTAAAAATTTCCCTAACTTTTAATAAAAATTATACCTTTAAACAAAAATCTAATTTTACAACAATTCTTCTAATTCTAAACTCTTTAAAAATTTCCATTAAATTTATATTTTTAATTTCCCCATTATTGGACTTCAAAAAGACAACAACAACAACAACAACAAAACATAATAAAAATGTCCAGAACTAGAAAAAAACATATTTAATTTTGTTCTGATGCAAATAATAAAATAGACGAATATAGACACGCGTTAAACGGATACATAATAAGCTACGAAAAATATACGCAACAGCAAAAACAACAGCAACAAAAAATATCCTCCAAATAATTTTATTTTCTATACACAACAAAACTAAAACTACAACAACACAAAAATAAAATAACAAACAACAACTACAACACTAAGAATAACAGCAGGATATTATGATGCTCAAAAGGATAAACAGGAATAATGTAGACGAAAAAACAATAGACAAAACAACACTCACTCACTAACACACTCTAAGGCCTCGCACGCATTCATACAAACACCCATGCAACTCGCTCATACATATGCGGTACATTAACACATTTTTTTGCGAAAATGTCTAAAACAACAAAAAACCTAGAAATAGAGAAAATTAGAAATTTAGAGAGCAGCAACAAAAAAAAATGTATCATGCACTTCTGCACAAAAAAGTAATAGTATTAGAGAGGGAGAGAGTAGACAAACATATGCATTTGCAGCATGATTTTTGGTGGGGACAATGAAAAGGAAGAAAAATCAAATTCAAATCTAAAACAAAAATTTTGTTTTACAATTTAATTATTTATTATTAGTGATGATACATACTTAAAACATTTTGTTTTACACGGGCAAGACTATTGCGGAGATCTGGCTGGAAATTGGGAAACATTTTTGTTCTATTTTGGATCATTTCAAGATAGGAAAGTACTTAAAATGATATATTTTAAAAAATTTGAATTTTTTGAACTTTTTGAATATCAAAATATCTTTAGTATCTAAAATATAATCCACTCTTATTCTTTTTAAGTTCCCGATTAATCAGAATCTATATAATTAATAGGCAAGACGATTTTTTGTGACCCCTTTTACTCTTAAGGTATACATCTGATCTTGGCAAAAAATATATCATTTTAAAGGTATTTGTTCACAGATGTGCACAATATATATATTAATGAGATCGGTTCAGAATTTTAGGAGCTATAAGCGTTTAAAGTTGTTACTAATACATAGAAACAATAGTCACACGTACGTATTCTTGAAATTAAAAACAAACAAAGCATGAAACAAAACAAAAAAGTAAACAAAACGGCCTTTTGAAAAAAAGAGAGGAGAGTGCAGAAACGTTTAACTTCTCTGTTGCTGTTTTCTTTTTGTATTTTGCATGATATTTGTTTTTGTTGTTTTTAATAAGATTTTTGTAAACAAATAAGTATGTAAACAGGCTCAGGCAATGCGAAAATAGGATTTTATTGTTTTATATTTTTGTGTAAAGTGCTAAATTGTGAATGAGATAATGATCTATTTTGTTATAACATCTACCAAATCGTATATTTTTATAAGAAGTAGGACTTCAGTTTTATATTTAGAGTTTTCGATTGAAGGTTTTTCGTTATTTAAACTTTTCAAAATAATTAAATTGAAGGACTTTCCTGAGGAAACAACGAACTGGGAATATAAAAACATGTGGGGACACCTCAAGATATGCCAAAAAATGTACTGATATTGGTGTTTGACCTGGAAAAATATTGGTAGGGCATCAGTACCGGAATTCAGTAATTCTTTTAATTTTAAGTATTGATATCGTAAAGTAATGACAAATATCGGTTACATTAACGAATTTTCAATTCCCTAACTTTTTAACGACCGTAGAATATTTTAAAGACAAAGATCGGAAAACTATAAGAATGTCAAAAGTTATGTATTGATACATAATTATTAGTTTTGATTGATTTGGAAGATTTAAAGGATGGATTAACGAATTGATTCAGTGTCAGTAAGTAATAAAAAAAGCCTGTATAAAATATATGTAAGTAAAGTTTAGTTCGTCATGCCGGTACATGATACACCACAATAAATGGATAGGTATATCGCTTATATGCAGGTTTAGCACAGCGAAGATTTGATGATATTCTTCTTTTTTGGGTTATTCTAACCAATTAGGAAATAGTAGTGTAAAGTGAAAACTGTAAGTTAAATAGGTGGTGGTTATATGCTATATAAAAATAGATAAAACTGCTAAATATAAATCATGTCTTTTGGGATGAAGAATGTTTAACCGTAGGTCTGCTGAAGTCTTTGTCGAGTGTTATAAGGGAGAATTTATACAGCATATACTTGATGGAAGGACTACTAATGACATCCAAATAAAATTTATTTATAATAAGATAAGACGTTATTTATTTTATATATTTTTATTGTTTTGACAAATTATTTAGAACATTTCCACTCTGTATTTTGGACAGCTAACATATCTTGGTGTGTACAGTAGAGTACTCCATCATTGTGAACGTAGCGTAAATATGTAGGGGCTAATAAGTCGATAGAAGAAATGTTCGTTATTTATTATTTTTAAAATAGTTGAAATACTTTTGTAAAACAAGTTGTATAACTAATTTTGACAATTGAGGTTTTGAACTTCTGATGGGACTTTTACCAAAAACCCATCACATTTTCTAAAAGAAAACATTAATCAAAGCAAATTATACACTTTGATAATATCAATAAAGTCAATTTTTTACCGCAGATTTGAACTACAAAAAAGTGTTTTATTTTAGCATATTTATGCATTTTTTCCAGCATAGGTTCTGGTCGAATTTCGACCGCTGGGCGAACTCTAGTTGTATTAAATATGTATGTATGTATTGTTTAACGAATTGAATACTCTGTGAAAATTTCTACCAATTGATTTGAGGATATCTGGAGTTGTTCCCTAAATTTCAGATCTAATTCAGTTTTAGTTTACTTCTAATTCAGTTCTAGTTCAATTCTAGTTCAGTTCTAGTTCAGTTCTAGTTCAGTTCTAATTCAGTTCTAGTTCAGTTCTAGTTCAGTTCTAGTTCAGTTCTAGTTCAGTTCTAGTTCAGTTCTAGTTCAGTTCTAGTTCAGTTCTAGTTCAGTTCTAGTTCAGTTCTAGTTCAGTTCTAGTTCAGTTCTAGTTCAGTTCTAGTTCAGTTCTAGTTCAGTTCTAGTTCAGTTCTAGTTCAGTTCTAGTTCAGTTCTAGTTCAGTTCTAGTTCAGTTCTAGTTCAGTTCCAGTTCAGTTCTACTTCAGTACTAGTTCTAGTTCAGTTTTACTTTGGTTCCAGATCAGTTTTATTTCGGTTCTAATTCAGTTCTAGTTTAGTTCTAGTTCAGTTTTAGTTCAGTTCTAGTTCAGTTCTAGTTCAGTTCTAGTTCAGTTCTAGTTCAGTTCTAGTTCAGTTCTAGTTCTGTTCTAGTTCTGTTCTAGTTCTGTTCTAGTTCAGTTCTAGTTCAGTTCTAGTTCAGTTCTAGTTCAGTTCTAGGTCAGTTCTAGTTTAGTTCTAGTTCAGTTCTAGTTCAGTTCTAGTTCAGTTCTAGTTCAGTTCTAGTTCAGTTCTAGTTCAGTTCTAGTTCAGTTCTAGTTCAGTTCTAGTTCAGTTCTAGTTCAGTTCTAGTTCAGTTCTAGTTCAGTTCTAGTTCAGTTCTAGTTCAGTTCTAGTTCAGTTCTAGTTCAGTTCTACTTCAGTACTAGTTCTAGTTCAGTTTTACTTTAGTTCCAGATCAGTTTTATTTCGGTTCTAGTTCAGTTCTAGTTTAGTTCTAGTTCAGTTTTAGTTCAGTTCTAGTTCAGTTCTAGTTCAGTTCTAGTTCAGTTCTAGTTCAGTTCTAGTTCAGTTCTAGTTCAGTTCTAGTTCAGTTCTAAGTTCAGTTCTAGTTCAGTTCTAGTTCAGTTCTAGTTCAGTTCTAGTTCAGTTCTAGTTCAGTTCTAGTTCAGTTCTAGTTCAGTTCTAGTTCAGTTCTAGTTCAGTTCTAGTTCAGTTCTAGTTCAGTTCTAGTTCAGTTCTAGTTGAGTTCTAGTTCAGTTCTAGTTAGTTCTAGTTCAGTTCTAGTTCAGTTCTAGTTCAGTTCTAGTTCAGTTCTAGTTCAGTTCTAGTTCAGTTCTAGTTCAGTTCTAGTTCAGTTCTAGTTCAGTTCTAGTTCAGTTCTAGTTCAGTTCTAGTTCAGTTCTATTTCAGTTCGAGTTCAGTTCTAGTTCATTTCCAGTTTAGTTCTAGTTCTGATCTAGTTCAGATCTATATTATGGGAAATATAAATAATATTTCGAAGTCATAAATCTCTTAGGTGATTGATATACATACATAGTTCATTTTGGTAACCCTTCCCTCCCAAATATTATTAACAAAGGCACCAGAGCGCCAAATGTTTGTCCTACCCTGCTAGACAGTTTAACTTTACAGCAAAATATTTCGTGGGGGAGAAAAATAACTTTGAAAAGGGATATTTTTCTTCTTCTTCTCTGCTACTTAATGACTGAGTAGGGGGAGCAGAGCAGAAAGTGCAAGCAGACAAAAGTAGTAAAATGGAAATAGGAAGAAAGAGGTGTTTTTAGAAGAGAACAAAACGAACGCGTGTAAGAGTGCTTTAGAGAATTATAATTATTTGTAAAATAATGAGAGCAAAACAATGATAGCTGTTGTTGTAAAACTGCACCAAGTGCATGTATGTTGTTTGTGCTTAGAAAGTTTGTTTTTGATAATTTTGGGAATTTTTAGATTTTGGTGGATTTTTATGTTAGAGAAGAGTATGTGTATGATGATGATGAGGTATTTTGATTTTTGGATACTCAGGGAGCATTATTAGATATTATATTATTTTTTTTTTATTACATTGTAGTACATTAAGTGATGCTGAGCAAAATGAAACATTAGTCGTGCTCAGAGCCTCTAAACGTTAAGGATTAAGGTGGAAAGACTAGAAATATTTTGAATTTAATATAAAAAAGAAATTGTTTAATAATTAATAAAATAAATTAACAATAAAAGGAAAAGAAATTAAATTATTTATAAAAATTAACAAAATATTTATTAATTTATTTAAAAAAAAAGTGTTACAAAATATATTTCTCTTAATAAAAAAAAGAAAATTAAACTTAAATAAACTTGGAAAAATAACAGTAAATTTTTGATTACTTTTGTTGCAAAAAAAATCAAAGGAAAGCATTTGGTGGCTAGTCTAAACAAATCAAAAAGTATAAAAAAACAAAATAAAAAAAATTTTTGGTCATGCGTAAGAAATATAGAAAATAAAAGAAGAAATACAAAAAAAAAACACCAAAAAATACACATTTAAACCTTAAAAAAGAAAGAAAGAAATATAAAAAAGAAACAAAAAAAGAAAAGAAAAAAAGGCAAAACCTCCTTAACAACTGGAGTGGGAGCTTAGAAAAGGGAGATTTTCAGGTATTTATTTACTATTTTATATAAAAACCTATAATATATTTTTATTATTTATATTTATTAAAAAAACACACACACACACATACCACCCACAAATTTTGACTTTTTATTTTAAGTAACCTTCAAAAAATTTTTAAACAAAACAGCATCTTCATCATCAACATCAACATGCTCATCATTCACCGACAAAAAAAAATAAAAATTGAAAATAAAAACTGCATTATTTTTAAAAGCGCATTTTTCTTAATATTTTTTTTTTTTTCTTTTTGTTTATGAATAGCAAAAAATAAAAAAAAAATCTAAATATTGCCCATTTTGCTTATTACTACTCGTACTAAAAGTGCAGTCGAGATTTTTAGCGAAAATATATACACACATTTTTAAATCGGTTTTTTTTTTCTTTCAACTTGGCAGTTTTTTATGTGGCTTTTTACACGTCATCTGCCAAAATGTTTTTTCTTTAAAAATCTATTAAATTTTGTTTAAATCAAAATTGTCTTGTTTTTTTTTCATTTAAATTTTTTAAAAATTTTTATGTTGTTTTGTAATTTAATCAAAGTCAAAGTTGTAATATATTCTATTTTTTATAAAATTTTTATTATTTTTTAGTATAAATAATAAAAATAAGTCAAAACACCCTACATTACTAACTCAAAAACTTATTTTGAAATATAAGTCTTACAAACTTCTTGTTTCCAACTTTCAAAACTTACATCAAAACAGACTTTTAAAGTATGGCATATTCCCTTAGTCGTCTAAAATTTACTGCATTCCTTTTTTCCAATCTAGACTTAATTAAATTTCATTCTAAAAAAATGTCATATTTTTTCCAAAAACCACCCTCGAATTTATCTAAGTCTCGCTCTTTAAAGTTCACTTAAGTATACATACTATTATGCAAATCTTGAGAAATAGAAAGGAAAGAAGTTATATTTAAAATCTCCTCCAAATTTTAAGTGGCTGCGAATTTAATTGAGCGCAAGTTGAGTTTGACAAATTTTATTACTCAGTTTTTTTTTTGTTCTACTTTTACTCAATATTAAAATAACTTTTTACAGCAGGGTTGGAAGTTTTAGTACTATTGTAATAAGTTTGGGACTTTTTGATAACATTAAACATTACAATGATAAGTAATAACTTTTTGTGGGTAAAAACTTATAAATTAATAGCATTTAAACCTGAACTAGACTAAGTTCAAACAGTAGAATCTACTAAGTATAAATTATACACTAGACTAAGTATAACTGTAGACTTAACTGTAGACTAGCTTCTAATCAAAACTAAAGAATTGAATCTTGTCTGTACTATAGACTAAACACTAGTCTAAACTAATGACTAGACTTCAGTCTATACTATAGACGGAACTGTAGTCTAAACTATCAACTAAAGTAAAATCTAAACTATAGTCCAAACTTTAGTGTAATATATATATACCAGACTTTAGTCTTAATCATAGGCTATACTATAATATAAACTATAGTCTGGACTGTGGTCTAATTTGTAATCTAAACTACAGTCTAACCTACATACAAAACTATATTCTAAACCATAGTCTAAAGTCTAAACTATAGGCTAGATTAAGTCTAAATCATGGACTTGATTTAAGTGAAAACTTTAGACTAGATTCTAATCTAAACTATAGACAAGAAAGACTAAAATATAATGTAAACTCTAGACTAGACTTTAGTCCAAAGTGTATAATATACTATAGCCTAAACTATAGACTAGATTACAGTCTAAAATAGACCGAACAATGTATATTCAAAACTATAGACTAGACTATAGACTATATAAACTGTAGAGTTTATACTATAGTCTAGTCATGAACTTAAGTTTAATATAGACTATAATCCAAACTTTTGACCAGACCATAGTCTAAACTATAGACTATAATCAAAACTGCAGACTAGACTATAGTCTAAACTGTAGACTAGACTATAATCTGAACTATATACTATGATTGATTATGATCCAAAAATAGTGACTATACTATAGCCAGAAATATAGACTAAACCAAAAACTTGACCATAGACTAGACTATAGTCCAAACTTTTGATCAGACTAAAGTTTAAATTATATACTAAACTAAAGTCTGATTTATAACTAAACTTTGGACTAAAGTTTATTTATTATCTAAACTATAGTCCAACCCATAGTCTAAATTATTACCAGTGTATGGTCTAAACTATTTACTATACTAAACTACTAAACTACAGATTAGACTATATTCTAAACTATAGACTCGACTATAGACTAGACTATAGTCTGAACTATAGACCAGACTATAGTCTAAACTATAGACCAGACTATAGTCTAAACTATAGACTAGACTATAGTCTAAACTACAGACTAGACTATAGTCTAAACTATAGACTGGATTATAGTCTGAACTATAGACTATAGTCTAAACTATAGACTATAGTCTAAACTATAAACTAGACTATAGACTATAGTCTAAACTATAGAATAGAATATAGTATAAACTATAGACTAGGCTATAGTCTATAGTTTAAACTATAGACAAGACGATAGTCTAAACTATAGACTTGACTATAGTATAGGCTAGACTAGATTATGATCCAAATTATTGACTATGGTATAGACTATAAACTATAGACTAGACTATAGTCTAAACTGATCTAAAATGATCCAAACTATAGACTAGACTATAGTCTAAGCTATAAACTAGACTATAGTCTAAACTATAGACTAGACTATAGTCTAAACTATAGACTATACTATAGTCTACACTATAGACTAGACTATAGTCTAAACTATTGACTAGACTATAGTCTAAACTACTGATTAGACTATAGTCTGAACTATGGACTAGACTATAGATCAAACTATAGACTAGACTATAGTCTAAGTAAAGTCAATAATATGAATCATAACCTAGTCCAGTCTATGTAACCTACTTATGGTTAGACTATAGGTTTGTCTACAATAGTCTAAACTACAAACTAGATTATAGTCTAAACTATAGACAATACTATAGTCTAACCATAACTAGATTATATACTGGATTATGATCCCAACTATGGACTAGACTATAGTCTAAAATATAGACTAGACTATAGTCTAAACTGTAGACTAGACTGTAGTCTAAACTATAGACTAAACTGTAGTCTAAACTATAGACTAGACTATAGTCTAAACTATAGACTAGACTATAGCCTAAACTATAGACTAGACTTTAGTCTAAATTATAGACTAGACTTTAGGCTAAACTATATACAAGACTATAGTCTAACCGTAACTATATAGTCTAGACTATATTGTGATCCAAATTATTGACTATACTATTGTCAGAACTATAGACTAGTCTATAGTCTTCATATAGTCTAGACTATATTATGATCCAAATTATTGACTATACTATTGTCAGAACTATAGACTAGTCTATAGTCTTCATCATAGACTAGAGTAGACTGTAACCCAATCTTTTGAGTATACTAAAGTCCAAACTATAGACCCAGCTATTGCCTAAACTATAGTGTAGACTGTAGTCTAAACTGTAGACTAGTTAATAGTCAAAATTATAGACCAGTCCACAGTCTAAACTATAGACTATAGTACAATCTAAACTATAGATTGGACTATAGTTTAAACTATCATTTACCCACAAAGTAGTTATCCTATCGAAAATATTGTCAAATTTCCCATAGCACACCTATTTATTTTTACATATTTGTCATAATTTTTTGTAAAATATTCATTAGCGCGTTTCATATTCATGTTTTCGTCAAATAATAGTCATCAATTTTTGGTAGATTTTTGTCATCTTTTTGTGATATATTTATTATGAAGATGTCTAAAAATCTAATTGTTTAATTTTGTTGGTGTCTCACATGAAACGTTTTGTCGTAATGATACTAAAATAGAGTGGTAACAAAAGGGGGGGTCTAAAGGTAATCTAACCATGAAAGTAAAACAGGTGGCAAAGCAGTAGTTATATTCAAAATTAATCATTTTACAGTTTTTGTATTTTATTTTATTTTATAAACTAACCCCAGCCCCCCCTTACTTTGCCTTGCTATTGTCATTTCAATCATCAAAAAAACTTACTAGATTTTTTTCAAAAATGTTTTTTTTTAATTTTCTTGTTTTTTTTTTTTTTGTAAAAAATGCATAAATTTTAGCATTTACGTCTTTTGGCTTTATTTTCAAATACTGCATAGTAGAAGAAAAAGAACACAAAAAAGAAACATTTTTGTTAAAATATATAATTTTTTCAAATAAACAAATATCTATATTATAGTTTTTCATAGGAAAAATACCAGAACTAAAACGTTTTTATTTAATGATTTTTTTGGGTTGATTTTTGTTTAAGTTTTTTTTTTTTTTCATTTTGCACTGCACTTTTTTGTTCACAACTATAAATATTTTTTAATAATAAATACCCTACTTACAAGGTTAAGGGTATTGGGTGGCAGAGGTGAAGAGTTGGTCACTACAATATAATGAAAAATTAATTTTCTCTTTTGCTTAATGCTGGTATCAACTTTAAATTTTAAACACAATGAAACCTATAAGTTTTTCATGTATATTACTCAGGCTCAAGTTCGATCCCCATTTCCGATAAACTTAAACTATTTTGTATTTTTCTTCAAATAGTAGTGCCCTCTAAAGTCTTTACTTACCACTTTCATTGTTTATCTTGTTCAATGTTCAATATTTACTTTTTCGTTCTTGTTGTTGCTGCTGCTAAATTTTCGTATTAGAAATCTTTTCGAAAAAAAATAAGTCCGTAAAAACGTTTATTTACACTAAACTGTATACACAAATACAAAAATATCTCTATCTTTTCTTATTTTTTTTTTTTTGCGATTTTGGAAATGCATGAACAAAAAATTTTCTAATTTTCCTGTAACAAACAAAAAACAGAGAAATGAAAAAAATCAACTGCACATGTTGTGATTTGTAAAAAAAATTACGACAAGAACAACAAAAAAGTGCATATAAATCTCAATAGTGGATACAATTAATTTTGAAATAAGTACATGAGGAAATTAGTTTCGAAATTGTTATAATTTGAAGATGACTATAGCTAAACAAAAACTATAGACTAGACTATAGACTAGACTTTAGACAAGACTACAGACTAGACTATAGACTAGACTATAGACTAGACTTTAGACTAGACTTTAGACTAGACTATAGACTAGACTATAGACTAGACTATAGACTAGACTATAGACTAGACTATAGACTAGACTATAGACCTAGACTCTAGACTAGACTATAGACTAGACTATAGACTAGACTAGACTAGACTATAGACTAGACTATAGACTAGACTATAGACTAGACTATAGACTAGAGTATAGACTAGGACTATGACTAGACTATAGACTAGACTATAGACAGACTATAGACTAGACTATAGACTAGACTATAGACTATAGACTAGCTATAGACTAGACTATAGACTAGACTATAGACTAGACTATAGACTAGACTATAGGACTAGACTATAGACTAGACTATAGACTAGACTATAGACTAGACTATAGACTAGACTATAGACTAGGACTTAAGACTAGACTATAGACTAGACTATAGACTAGACTATAGACTAGGACTAAGACCTAGACTATAGACTAGACTATAGACTAGACTATAGACTAGGACTATAGACTAGACTATAGACTAGACTATAGACTAGACTATAGACTAGACTATAGACTAGACTATAGACTAGACTATAGACTAGACTATAGACTAGACTATAGACTAGACTATAGACTAGACTATAGACTAGACTATAGACTAGACTATAGACTAGACTATAGACTAGACTATAGACTAGACTATAGACTAGACTATAGACTAGACTATAGACTAGACTATAGACTAGACTATAGACTAGACTATAGACTAGACTATAGACTAGACTATAGACTAGACTATAGACTAGACTATAGACTAGACTATAGACTAGACTATAGACTAGACTATAGACTAGACTATAGACTAGACTATAGACTAGACTATAGACTAGACTATAGACTAGACTATAGACTAGACTATAGACTAGACTATAGACTAGACTATAGACTAGACTATAGACTAGACTATAGACTAGACTATAGACTATAGACTAGACTATAGACTAGACTATAGACTAGACTATAGACTAGACTAAGACTAGACTATAGACTAGACTATAGACTAGACTATAGACTAGACTATAGACTAGACTATAGACTAGACTATAGACTAGACTATAGACTAGACTATAGACTAGACTATAGACTAGACTATAGACTAGACTATAGACTAGACTATAGACTAGACTATAGACTAGACTATAGACTAGACTATAGACTAGACTATAGACTAGACTATAGACTAGACTATAGACTAGACTATAGACTAGACTATAGACTAGACTATAGACTAGACTATAGACTAGACTATAGACTAGACTATAGACTAGACTATAGACTAGACTATAGACTAGACTATAGACTAGACTATAGACTAGACTATAGACTAGACTATAGACTAGACTATAGACTAGACTATAGACTAGACTATAGACTAGACTATAGACTAGACTATAGATAGACTATAGACTAGACTATAGACTAGACTATAGACTAGACTATAGACTAGACTATAGACTAGACTATAGACTAGACCATAGACTACACTATAGACTAAACTATAGACTAAACTATAGACTACACTATAGACTACACTAAAGACTACATTATAGACTACACTATAGACTAGACTATTGACTAGACTATGACTATAGACTAGACAATAGTCGAAGCTATAAATTTGAAATTATTAAAACACATAGGCCTTATTTTAGACCAGTCGACGATATATTGCTGTTTAATATTTCAGTTTTTTTAATGATTTAAAGCAATATTTGTTTGTATTTTAAAACTATTCATTTTACACTTGGCCTCTAAAAATCTTTATATACAAATATTCAAATAAATAATAAAAAATTTAAGAAAAATAAATAAATTCAAATGAAAAAAGATCTTTAACAGATTTTCGTAAAAAAAAGAAACCCCAAAACAAAAAATGCACATAAATGAAAAAAAAAAAATATTAGAAAAATAAATGTATTTTTGAAACGCAAAATTTTAAGTGCAAGTAAAATACGCACATTTATTTTATGAAAGTTTTTTTTTTTGCAAAATTTTCATTACTAAATCTTTCTTTATGTAGACAACAACAAAAAATACTATTAAAAATTATATGTCATTATTATTATTTTTTGTCTTGTAGTATTTTTGCTAAATGTCTTGTTGATGCTTTTAATTCCTGCTGGTGAAAAATTGTTTCTTTTTTATGTTTTAGCAAATTATTATATTAAATAATTATATTAAATTAATTATAGAACATTTTTAATTGTTTTTAAAGTGTTTTCCGCACTTTTATTTTGGTGAAAATTGTAATAATAATAATAATGCGTTGGTGGGATTTTTAATAGAAGAAAAAGTGCAAGAATTTGAAATAGAAAATTTAAGTAAAATAAAATGCGGCTGTTTTTTTTTTTTTTTGTTTCAAACAGGAGACAAAAACAGACTAATTTGTAGCAATTAATTTATTTAAATTGTCTCATTTAGTAAATATTAAACATAACCGTTAATAACTTTAGACCTTAAATTATT
The DNA here is from genome assembly GCF_015586225.1 of Lucilia sericata. Classification (NCBI taxonomy): domain Eukaryota; kingdom Metazoa; phylum Arthropoda; class Insecta; order Diptera; family Calliphoridae; genus Lucilia; species Lucilia sericata. The sequence continues at coordinate 60,087 of NW_023995296.1, forward strand.
TACTGTTCGGGTCTCTGTTTATATGTTTTACTCTATAAAAAATCGTATTTAGGCATCTTGGTACGAACCATTGCGTGGGACAACCTCCATGACGCTTCTCCGACAGATCTTGACAATTTTGTTAAAGAAAGCTCTAGCAATCTCCTACACTGAAAATATCAGGAACTCTGTTGAATTTTAATAGAACTGAACTAAACTGTACTGGAACTGAACTAGAACTAAAATAGAACTGGACTAGAACTGAACTAGAACTGAACTAGAACTGAACTAGAACTGAACTAGAACTGAACTAGAACTGAACTAGAACTGAACTAGAACTGAACTAGAACTGAACTAGAACTGAACTGGAACTGAACTGGAACTGAACTAGAACTGAACTAGAACTGAACTAGAACTGAACTAGAACTGAACTAGAACTGAACTAGAACTGAACTAGAACTGAACTAGAACTGAACTAGAACTGAACTAAACTGAACTAGAACTGAACTAGAACTGAACTAGACCTGAACTAGAACTGAACTAGAACTGAACTAGAACTGAACTAGAACTGAACTAGAACTGAACTAGAACTGAACTTGAACTGAACTTGAACTGAACTAGAACTGAACTAGAACTGAACTAGAACTGAACTAGAACTGAACTAGAACTGAACTAGAACTGAACTAGAACTGAACTAGAACTGAACTAGAACTGAACTAGAACTGAATTAGAACTGAACTAGAACTGAACTAGAACTAGAACTGAATTAGAACTGAAGTAGAACTAAACTGGAACTCAACTAGAACTGAACTAGAACTGAACTAGAACTGAACTAGAACTGAACTAGAACTGAACTAGAACTGAACTAGAACTGAACTAGAACTGAACTAGAACTGAACTAGAACTGAACTAGAACTGAACTAGAACTGAACTAGAACTGAACTAGAACTGAACTAGAACTGAACTAGAACTGAACTAGAACTGAACTAGAACTGAACTAGAACTGAACTAGAACTGAACTAGAACTGAACTAGAACTGAACTAGAACTGAGCTAGAACTGAACTAGAACTGAACTAGAACTGAATTAGAACTGAACTAGAACTGAACTAGAACTGAACTAGAACTGAACTAGAACTGAACTAGAACTGAACTAGAACTGAACTAGAACTGAACTAGAACTGAACTAGAACTGAACTAGAACTGAACTAGAACTAAACTGGAACTCAATTAGAACTCAACTAGAACTGAACTAGAACTGAACTAGAACTGAACTAGAACTGAACTAGAACTGAACTAGAACTGAACTAGAACTGAACTAGAACTGAACTAACTGAACTAGAACTGAACTAGAACTGAACTAGAACTGAACTAGAACTGAACTAGAACTGAACTAGAACTGAACTAGAACTGAACTAGAACTGAACTAGAACTGAACTAGAACTGAACTAGAACTGAACTAGAACTGAACTAGAACTGAACTAGAACTGAACTAGAACTGAACTAGAACTGAACTAGAACTGAACTAGAACTGAACTAGAACTGAACTAGAACTGAACTAGAACTGAACTAGAACTGAACTAGAACTGAACTAGAACTGAACTAGAACTGAACTAGAACTGAACTAGAACTGAACTAGAACTGAACTAGAACTGAACTAGAACTGAACTAGAACTGAACTAGAACTGAACTAGAACTGAACTAGAACTGAACTAGAACTGAACTAGAACTGAACTAGAACTGAACTAGAACTGAACTAGAACTGAACTAGAACTGAACTAGAACTGAACTAGAACTGAACTAGAACTGAACTAGAACTGAACTAGAACTGAACTAGAACTGAACTAGAACTGAACTAGAACTGAACTAGAACTGAACTAGAACTGAACTAGAACTGAACTAGAACTGAACTAGAACTGAACTAGAACTGAACTAGAACTGAACTAGAACTGAACTAGAACTGAACTAGAACTGAACTAGAACTGAACTAGAACTGAACTAGAACTGAACTAGAACTGAACTAGAACTGAACTAGAACTGAACTAGAACTGAACTAGAACTGAACTAGAACTGAACTAGAACTGAACTAGAAACTAGAAATAGAACTAGAACTAGAACTAGACTGAACTAGAAACTGAATCTAGAACTGAACTAGAAACTGAACTAGAACTGAAACTAGAACTGACAGAACTACTAGAACTGGAACTAGAACTGAAACTAGAACTGAAACTAGAACTGAAACTAGAACTGAACTAGAAACTGAACTAGAACTGAACTAGAACTGACTGAATGAACTAGAACTGAACTAGACTTGAACTAGAATCTGGAACTAGAACTGAAACTAGAACTGAAACTAGAACTGAACTAGAACTGAACTGAACTAACTAGAACTGAACTAGAACTGAACTAGAACTGAACTAGAACTGAAACTAGAACTGAACTAGAACTGAACTAGAACTGAACTAGAACTGAACTAGAACTGAACTAGAACTGAACTAGAACTGAACTAGAACTGACTAGAACTGAACTAGAACTGAACTAGAACTGAACTAGAACTACTAGAACTGACTAGAACTGAACTAGAACTGAACTAGAACTGACATTAATGAACTAGAACTAGAACTGAACTAGAACTGAACTAGAACTGAACTTGAACTGAACTAGAACTGAACTAGAACTGAACTAGAACTAAACTAGAACTGAACTAGAACTGAACTAGATCTGAACTAGAACTGAACTAGAACTGAACTAGAACTGAACTAGAACTGAAGTAGAACAGAACTAGAACTGAACTAGAACTGAACTAGAACTGAACTAGAACTGAACTAGAACTCAACTAGAATTCAACTAGAACTGAACTAGAACTCAACTAAAACTGAGGTAGAACTAATCTTGAACTGAACTAGAATTTAACTAGAACTAAACTAGAACTAAGCTGGAACTGAACTAGAACCAAACTAAAACTGGATAAAATAGTAGATTTAAAAATTTAAATAAATTACTTTTAAATTGAAAATATAAAAAAACAATTACTAAAAATGTTGTCTAAACATCATAATGAGATTTATATTAAATATCTATAACATAATATAATGATATGCTAATTTCAATACACATACGCCAATAACTATGGAATATTTAAAATATAACTTTTAAGTTGATTTGAAGTTCAACGACTGCGTAGACAATAGGGCGAACTTAGGCAGTGCTCATTAAAGGCTGTATTGGGTAAACCGCCTCATACCACTAGGAATTTAACTAATTTTGCAGATTTTAAATTGTTAGTGAGAACTTAGCTATACTTAAATAAAATATTAGTATTTGTTAGAGAAATATATAATTAAATGGGAGAAAAACGTGAGCTATTAGAAATAAATTTTAAAGAATTATATAGAAACAACCACTTTTGGTGAATTTAAGTTTTTAGGGGAGGAGGGGGTGGCGAATAAAGAGTTAAAATTAGAATATAATTCCAGAATTTTCTTTAAGGCATAAATAATTTCTTGGTATTTTAAAGGCAAATAACAAAACACTTTTTAAGCCGTTAGAAATTTGGAAATTTTAAGGCTTGATTTTCTAAAAAAAATTTAAACAAATGCTGAAAATTACACTTTACTTAAGTAACAGTTAAGTCCGTTCATAAATTTCTTAAAGAAATAGTGCGCGACTTAAGGAAAAAATGTCTAAGTTAAGTAAGGTTCATTTATAAATCTGCTTAATCTTCAACGAATTTTTTTAATCCATTCTAAAAATTAAAAATCCATTTTTTGTTGTTTTGGGCTTTGAGAGCGAGAGGCGATATTTAAATACCTGACCTTACCTGTGTGCGAAAGAAAGACAAATCGCGAGAGGAAACATAAAAATCGTGAACAAAAAATAAACACAATATTTAAATTTGATACAAATACTCAGCTAATGCTCAAAGAAAAAAAGGATATTATTAGAAAATAATAACAACAACAACTAAAACTACCTGTGTAGTAGTGTGCGTGTGTGTAGCACACACACACTTAGAGTTGGTGTTTTGTTTTTACTTATTTTGAACAAATATTGACTTTTTTTCAACTAATCTGTGTGTTTAGAGGAAATTTAAAATTACAAGAGTGTGTGTGTGTGTGTGTGTATGTGAGCGTGTGTTTCTGTGTGAGAGAGAGAGAAAGTAGAGAGTATTAGATAGTTAGTTGTGTGTGTTTTTGTGTGCCTGCTTTAGTGCATAATGGGAAATTGTTTTTGTTTTTAGAGAGAGCCGAGTCCTGTTTGTAATTCTTGTTTGCCGTTTAAATACTTGGCTGATTTTTGTTTACAGCATCAGTTGCATTCTAGCTTCAATACGATAAACATCTCTCTCTTTAGTATTTTCTTAAAACGGAATACGAAAGATTTTAAAAAACTAAAAAAATTTATAGTGCGAAAAAGATTTATAAAATCTTTTTTAAACAAATAAACTTCCTAGAAGTTAAAAACATAAACATTTAAATTTCAACGAATTTATTTAAATTATAAAAAAACTAAACAAAAACAACAAGACATCACTGTGGATATAATTTAAAAAAAAATTGCCAAAGGTACTTTTAAAAGTTCCCCCCCAAAGGATTACTCTATAAAATACAAACCTACAAAAAAATATATAACTAACTGTGATTGGTTGGAAAAAAATAAGGAAAAAAATTAAACCATTTTTTTATCAGAAAAAAAGGCAAATAAAAAAGTGTTTGACTCAAAAAAAAAAATCACCCTTATAGAGAAGGAGGGGTGTAAAAAAATTCATACACATTTTTTTTGTTCTTTACACCCTTAATATTAACATAACTTTATGGTGCTAAATTTTAAAACTTCAAAAAAAATCTTCTTTTAATTAAAACCATATTTTGTGTATTCTTAAAAAAACTCTTTTTAATTCTTAAAAAAAAATATATAAAAACAAAATCTCCTAAACTAAAAAAAACGCGTAAATTTTAGCGCTTGCGCCTTTTTTAGCTTTTCTTGAAAAATATTTTTTTTTTTTTTTGGTTAAATTCACGCTCTTTTTTTCCTTATTTTTTCAATATATTTTTTTTGTAAACTTTATACAAATTTTTTATTTATTAAATTATTTTATTTTCTTTTTCATTTTAGATCTCCTCTTTTGGTAATTTTTTATACCCCACCTTATACCAAAACCCCCCTTTAAACCTAACCCCCTGAAAACACACACACACACATTCTAATAACTGCCAACATGCAGAATTGGGACACCATGCAAACCACCGCTAATTATGTGGAACACAATAACTGGTATAACAATATGTTTGCCGCCAATATCAAAACAGAACCGGGCACTTTAAGTCCAACACCACAAACCCAGACACAACAACATTCACCAGCTCCCTCATCCGCCTCCTCTAGTACACATTTGGAAAATTATTTGAAACAACAGCAGCAATTCTCTGCCATGGATACCAATATGACTTCCTCACCCACGCAAAATAGTCAGCATCATTTGGCCAGCAGCAGCAGTAGCAATAACAACAGTGAACAGCAATTTTTCGATACAGCTGGCATGCATCAGCAATTGATGCAGCAACAACAGTATCAGCAACATTTCCAACAGGCCCAACAGGCGGCCGCACAAAATCAGGTCACTTCACATTTGCCTTTGGGTTTTAATCCTTTAACACCTCCCGGCCTACCACAAGCTGTTTTACCCGCCATGTCTCACTTCTATACACAGTCGACTCAACAGCAGCGCCAGCAACAGCAAACACCCAGTCCCCAGCCCTTGACTGCTTCACTGCTAGATAATTCTGAAAAATCCGCCTTGACTCCTCGTCATACACCACCCATGGATATAACACCTCCCAAATCGCCTAAGGCCTCCAATTCCCTCAATCTTAATGAACATCATCAACAGGATCAAGAATTAATGTCCAATTCCAGTGAGGATCTCAAATATATAGTCGATTCGGATGATGATGAAACCATACGCCTACCCATCTACAATTCACATGGTAAAATGAAGAATTACAAGTGCAAATCCTGCGGTATGGTTGCCATCACCAAATTGGCCTTTTGGGAACATGCCAAGACTCACATGAAACCCGAAAAGGTTTTACAGTGTCCCAAATGTCCCTTTGTCACCGAACTGAAACATCATTTGGAATATCATATACGCAAACACAAGAACTTGAAACCTTTCCAGTGCGATAAGTGCTCCTACTCGTGTGTCAATAAGTCCATGTTGAATTCGCATCGCAAATCTCATTCCTCGGTCTATCAATATAGATGTGCTGACTGTGATTATGCCACCAAATATTGTCATTCATTCAAATTGCATTTACGCAAATATGATCATAAACCCGGCATGGTTTTGGATGAAGAGGGCATACCCAATCCCTCGGTTGTTATTGATGTCTATGGCACCAGACGTGGCCCCAAGAATAAGGGTTCTTCCGGCTCTAATCTGAAAAAATCCAATACTGAATTGAAAATGCCCTCGACTTCTCAATTGTCTGCTGCTTTGCAAGGTTTTCCTCTTAACACGCAAAATAACATGCCTGCCTCTCCCGCCAAAAGCAGCAGTTCTGTGGCCTCCGAGTTACCAGCCTTGACTCTTAATATGTCTTTGCAGCAACAGCAACAAGCACAACCAGTTGCCAACTCTCAAATTTCTCCCTCACAACAGTCTCAAGCCTCCAGTCAGAATGGCAATTTACCCAATCTTTTGCCTCCTTTGGCTTCTTTGCTGCAGCAAAACCGCAACATGGCCTTCTTCCCCTACTGGAACTTGAACTTGCAAATGTTGGCTGCCCAACAGCAGGCTGCCGTCTTGGCTCAACTCTCGCCACGCATGCGTGAACAATTACAAAAGCAACAACAGGAACAAAACAACGAACAACAACAGCCCGTGCAGGAAATCGAAGATTTGGAAGGTGATGACGACGAGGAGGAGGAAGAGGATCAAGAATTCGATGGTAAATCAGTAGACTCAGCCATGGATTTGTCGCAGGGTACCCCTACCAAGGAGGATCAGCAGCCACAACAAACTCCCGAATTTGCCATGAATCTGAAATTAGCCGAAGATAATGTAGAAACTCCCCTATTCTCTTCTTCAGCGGCGGCCAGACGCAAGGGACGTGTGCTCAAACTTGATCATGAACAATTGAAATCACAACAATTGCATTCAGCTCCAACTTCACCTCAAGCGGTTAGTGCTCCTGAAATGCCCAATGCCTCATCGCCCATAGCCGCCTCAGCACCACCCACCAAAATCGATGATCACTCTTCGGCTGATGAGAGTATGGAAACTGGCCATAATACCCACAACAATCCTTCTAACACCAGTTCCACCTCGACCGCCTCCTCTTCCGGCAACAGCTCCAATTCCTCCTCTACTGCCTCCAGCAGTGCATCAACTACAGCCAACTCAAGTCCCTCGGCCACGCCCACCATGTACGAGTGCAAATATTGTGATATCTTCTTTAAGGACGCTGTACTCTATACCATTCACATGGGCTATCACAGTTGTGATGATGTGTTCAAGTGTAATATGTGCGGAGAAAAGTGTGATGGTCCCGTGGGGCTCTTTGTGCACATGGCTCGCAATGCTCATTCGTAAGAATTGCACTCAAAAACATTAACAATTTTGTAAATTTTTTGTTATTTCTTTATTTTCGTTGCTTTGAATTGTATATAGAAACCCCAAAAAAAAACCCTCCCCCCCCCCCCCCCCCTATTTAAGTAGCTTAGGTTTGGTTTTAAATCTTAAAAAAAAAGATTTAATGCCCCCTAATGCGAACTGTTGTCAAGAATTGTAAATATGAAAATTTTAGTTTTTTAAGTCATATTTTAATTTTATTTTTATAATTTTTTTTACACTTAAGCAAATGGTTCCTTTTTATGATTACTACCCTAATATTATGATTAATTCTAATTTAGTATATTTCTCACAGTCGGACAAACAAACGAACAAAACAAATTTGTTTATGTCAACTATATATAGTATATAGTATTCTTATATATTTGTCTCAACTAAATGTATATGTATATGTATTGTAATTTTAATGTAAGCAAAACAAACAAACCAACAAACCCCATTTAAATTTAACAAAAACCGTCAAAGGTTTAAAAATTTTCTAGTTTTAAATACAAAAAATTTTATATTTTTAGTTTTAAATGTTAAGCTAACTTTTAACACAAAATAAATATATAAACACAAAATTATAATGCCAAAATATTACAACTTTTTTTATTTTATTTTAATAATAATAACTTTATAATTTTATCTAAATAGAATTTTTTAAACAAAAGTTTTTATTATGTTCAAAATTGGTAGTTCAATTACTTTTGTATAGTTTGTAAGGAGAACCAAAAAAAAAAAAAAAAACAAATTTATATTTTGAAAAAAATCAAAAAAAAAAACAAGAAAATAAAACAAAATTATTTTTCATTATAAAAAAATTTAAAACTTTTTTATTTAAAAAAACAAATTTTTAGTTAAATTATTATTTATTTTATATTTATAAAAATAAATATTTCAGTTAAAAAAATATCTTTAGTTCGAACTGAAGGTGATGATATCTCGAAAAAGGAAAAAGTTAAGAGGTCAATAGTTTGGACTTTCAGATGACTTAACAAATTTTATAAATAAAGGTCTCGTTAAGCTATAATAACGCATCAATTATGGCAAAAAACAGGAGTTTTCCAAATTTAGTATACGATATCTCGAAAACCTAATGTGATGAAAAAATTCTGAGGCCAGATTTTAAAGTCAACAGATTGGTCTTGCAAATGGCATAACAAATCCTATAAATATAACAGTATAACTTAACAAATATGGCCAAAACGAGGGGTTTTCAAAATTTCAGATAAGATATCTCAAAAACCTAATGTGATGTAGAAATTCTGAGGCCAGATTCGATTTTAAAGTCAACAGATTTGTCTTTCAAATGGCATAACAAATCCTATAAATATAACGGTATTCGCGCTGTTATAACTTAACAAATATGACCAAAACGAGGGGGTTTCAAAATTTCAGATACGATATCTCAAAAACCTAATGTGATGAAGATATTCTGAGACCCAGTTCAATTCTTTCTAAAAGTGTAACTTGCGAATATTGAGTTAAATAAAACAAACTAAATTGACCACCTTGGATCTCGTAACACTTTAACGAATCTTCATGTTTTCAAAAAATATTCAGATATTTAAAAAGTTCCATGTTAAACCCAGCAGTACCATTATCAAGTTCTAACATTTTATTCAAAATCATTTAGTACTAAAAACTTGAAAAAGTTCTTTGAGCTAAACATCGAATTTGAAAGTTCTGGACTAATGAATAACAAAAAACCTGTGATTGATTTCAAAACAATATCGAAACTTCTTAATATATATTCTAATATGATACCACGAGGCAAAGCTTGAAGGTTTTCAACTAATTCCTTAAGATCATGTTTTGGCCTTTAACGAAGCTGTTGATCTGAAAGCATGTTTAGAAGTAGTGCAATCTGATATATAATTATTCCAAAAAATTTGTTCCGAAATGAAGTGATTGTAAGCAAATTGCGTCTTCACAACGGTTAAGAAGAATTACATCTTGAAATTATTACAAATAAATTTCCCTTATTCCTTATTTACGTACCATTTTGGACCGATAAAGAAGTTATTGAATGGTTGATCTCAAAATGGAAATAAATTCTGCGAAGTTGGAGAGTTTATTGTGTAAGCTTTTCTAAAGTTATTCAAAGGTTTATTCCGAATAGTATTAGTTGTCAAAAACATAGCACTTCACTGCGGTAATGACTACCTCTTGGTAATTCCTTAATTTAGAAGTTAAGTAAAATTTCATTTCAATAAATGTTGATCCAAGTACCTATACTACTTTATATATCTGCTCAGCGAAACTTAATCAAAACTTCAATTTTTACGGGACTCTTGAAGTTTAAAACAAGGATCTTCTAGCGGTACCGCAACAGCTACTATAAAGGTTATATATTATATAAACCAAAATGTTAGGTTAGGTTTAAACTATTAAATCGGGTATAGTACATCGGAATCAGAAAAAATAACACCTAAGTCATTATCGGAGCTGTTGTGAGCTCCTTTACATAGAACATTTGGACCTTATGTTAGAGCATATGAAAGAAATTTATCATCCGATGTTCAGAAACTTAGTTTCCAGGATGTAGATCGTTATAGTTTTCTACTTAGTGTTGTTCAGAGATGTAGTATCTGGTATAACATTGCTGCCAATATATTTATAAGTATTTAAGCGTTTCTGGAAGAGTTTTAGCGTGCATCCTCAAATGCTCTAAATTTGTTATTGCTCACCGTTTGTCAAAATCCGCACATTCTATTTGGTACTATTGTGCCCATATGTTCAGTCGGAATAAGTACCATCATACCTCTTACCCAATAGAATCTTTATAGTCCTACCAATCACTCTATTATTCCGTGTTACAGTGTGGTATACTCCGCCCATGTATTCAATATAGCATCCATTAATTTCCCGAAGTTCTCTTCCCTTTGTAGCAAGTACATAAACAGGGGGAAAAGGAAATATACACGCCTGGTACCAAATTGACACAAAAGAGTTTATAATTTTTCAATAACATCCGTTGTCAAAGTATATACATACGTACGACAACACTGTAATGTTGACAACATTACATAGTGTTATTCAATCAGGGTTATTAGGAAAGACGGTTTTGAAAAAAATTTATTTCATCGCTTCATAAAGTCCACAAATATTTCGGCGATCAACTTGATTAGCAACTTGAACACCTTGATTACTAAGACATCGTTAATGTTGATCTCTTTATACGGGAGACTAGAATTATAAAGTCAAACGAGCATACTTCGTTTGACGAACAAGTTGTATATTTATCGACTGGAATAAACCAAACATACATTTTTAAAATTTTAGATCCGAGTTTCCTAGTTGATACAAGATCCATTAGTGAAAGGAATTATTAAGTTATCGAAATTAAAAAAAAATAAATGGCTAAAGGCTATTAATTATCTTGATTTTAGAAAAATTTTAATTAATTTAAATTAAAATATATATTTTAAATATATTTAAATAAACAACGATTTCTCCAAAAACAATAAAAATCAATAATTTCCCTTATATAGAAAAAAATATAATATTTTATTCCAATATTATGTTTAACACTTTAATATTTAAACAAAAACACGACAATATTAATTTTTCGAACTAAAAAAAATGAAGTACAAAATTAAATTTTAATAATTAAATTTATACACAAAAAACAAAATCAAAATAATAATTTTTGATTTTTTTTTTAAATAATGAAAAGAGAATAAAATCAAAATTGAACTATTTCGATGAAATATTTTCGAGAAAAATTTAACATATAGTTTTATTTAAAGTAAATAAACTATTAGTTCTAAGTATAATTAAAAATTTTAAGTAGATTTTTTTATGAAAGAAATTATTTAAAGAGAAATTTAAGCAGAAGAAACTATTAAATTAAGTTCAAATTTTAGATGTTTTATATAGAACACAAACAGAACAGAAAAATTTTAATATTAAAATTGAAAAAATATTTAAATAAAATATAAAAAAAATTAAGATTTAAAAAAATATTTCAAATATTTTAAATGGAAAAGTGAGTAGTTTTATTGAAAATTAAAAAAAAAGGAGTTCGAAAAGGTAATAATAAAAAGTTTTAAAAAAAAGTGCAACAATTTTAAAAAAGGTAAGTTTTTAATAGAAATTCTGATCCAAAAGATCAGCAGATCATTAGCCTTTTTTAGGTTTATCAAATCAAAAATGTTAAGTATGGGTTTGTAAGAAGTGATCTCTACAAAAAATATTTAAAAAAATGGTGATGATTATGACGATCGTGTAAATACATTCGTAGAGTATTGGGTTAATTGTGAATTTTAAAATTTCGAAGATCATAAAAAGTGGTCTCATCAAAAAAGATTGTATTAAAATAAAAATATAGTGGCACAGATCAGATTTGGTAAAGAGTGATTGCAAATTGAGATCACATTAGGTTTTTGGTGAAAAAGATCGTGATCATACTTTCGTATACAGCTAGAGCATTCGGTTAATGATAAATTTTAAAATTTTGAAAACCATAAAAAGTGTTCTTAACATATTAGTTCATGTTTTAATGAAATTAAAGTGTGGCAGATCAGTGAAACCTTTACTTCATTCTAAATTTAAAGACCAAGGTAGTTATTTTATAAAGAGTGATCACAAATCTCAGGATCATGTAAATTTTTGATGAAAGATCGTGAAAATTATTTCGTAAACAGCTAGAGAGTTCGATTAATCATTAATTTTAAAATTTTAAAGATCATAAATAGCGATCTCAATAAAAAATATCGTGTGTAAATGATTATAAAGTCCAGCAAACCGGTTAAACTATTACTCTATACATAAATGAGTTTGTAAATGTTTATGGCAAAGATCATCTGCAGTTTTTGATAAAAATCTCCATACTCAGTTCTATGATCGTGCAAATATTTCAGCAAACAGCTAGAGCATTCGATTAATTAGCAATTTTTAAATTTTGAAGATCATATGAAGTGATCTAAACAAAAAGCTTATGTGTTAATGAAACTAAAGACTGACAGATCAGTAAAACCTTTACTTTATCCTCAATTTATAGGCCAATAAGGCGTTTTGTATAGAGTGATCTCTAAAGAGTGATCGCAAATTAAGTTCATGTTAATTTTTAATATAAATGATCATGAACAATTGGAATATCGTGAAAATTATTTCGTAAACAGGTAAATAAATAATTCGATTAATTTCCAATTTTAAAATTTTGAAGATCACAAATAGCGATCTCAATAAAAATATCATGCGTTATTTAAGTTTAAGTGCTGAAGATCGGTAAAATCATTACTTTAACACCCAATTTATAGGCCAAGATCATGATTCGGTAAATGTTGATCTCAAATTAAGTTCATCTTCAGTTTTTTATGAAATTTTTTTTGTCAATTAAAAGATCGATCTCAATGAAGAAGATCATGTGTTGAAAATATTTAAGTCCTGCAGATCGCTGAAACTATTACTCAATTTATAGGGCCAAGAAAGTGATTCTGTAAAGAGTGATCGCAAATTAAGTTCATGTTAATTTTAATGAAAATGATCATAAACAGCTGGAAGATCGTGAAAATTATTTCGTAAACAGCTAGAGCATTCGGTTAATTATTAATTTTTAACATTTTGAAGATCATAAATAGCGATCTCAATAATATTAAAGACCTGCCGATGGGTTAAGTCATTATTTTATGCTTTATTTGTACGCCAAGCTCATGATTATGTAAATGTTGATTGCAAATAAAGATCACCTTCAGTTTTTGATGAATTTCGTCATACTCAAATGAAAGATCGTGCAAATATTTTAGTAAAAATGTAGAACACTCTGTTAATAATCAATTTTAGAGTTTCGAAGATCATTAGAAGTGATCTTCATAAAAAAGATCATGTGTTAGTGATGGTGAAGTCTGGCAGGTAAGTAAAAACCTTACTTTATACCCAATTTAGAAGAAAACTAAATGATTTTGCCAAGAGTGAATGCAAATTAAGACTTTAATATAATTGAAATTGAAAAGATCACTAGACAATTTTCCTCATTTTCAAATAGAACAACAAACAAACGTCTTTTTAAGCAGTGACAGGATGCTGTCAATAGCTAAGGAATCTTTTTAAAAATGAACATTTAAACTAATTTAAATGACAACTGCGAAATCGACCTGTAATAGGATTATACTTTTTTGCCAACTAATTTCCTAAAAAAATTTCAACTTCCAGTTGCAAATTAAAATGTTTGAAATTAAATTGTAAAACTAAAACAATTCATTATTTGTTTTGCAATTTTACAAATCAAATAAAACGATTAACTCATTTCCGTTTCCTATTGTAACAAAAAATAAATGAAAAAACACAACACTATGAGGGTGGCCCAAACTCAAAGGATAATAAAACAAAAATATTCATAAGAAAATTAATAAATTAGAATAGAAACTCATTAATAATAAACAAAAGAAAAAGGTGCAAAAATAAAATATGAATTCTTAACAAGTTTTAAAAGAATTCTTGGCAAAAAGTGCTAAAACTAATAAAAAAAAATCTAGAAAAAAAATAAATGCTCTTTTAGCCAAAAACCTAAAACAAAGAAAATTACACCTTTCCCAATGAGTTTACAGCAAAAACATTTATAAAATTTGTAATTTTAAGAAAAAGAAAACTACACCTATTGGATTTGAAAGTGTGTCTAAGATTTTTTATTGTTTTAGAAAAAAATTGGCCAGTTTTTATTTAAAATTTCTAAAAAACAAAACAAAAGATCTTTTAACTATTGTTAACTCTCTCTCTATAGATCGACAATCCACAAGCTGAGATAATGTGGCAAAAACAACAACTACTAACAATACAGAAAATTCCTCAAGACTATGTTTAGTTTTTTTCTTCCACTATTGTTTGTTTTTCCTAACATTAGGGGTCAATGAGGAATAAAGAAAATTCAAATGATAAACATCTTGTTGATGGCCAAACGTCTGCCAAATGTCTTCAAGGGGAAGACAGAGAGAGAGAGAGAAAAAGTCTTAAAGGTTTCAGAACCTTCTAACTGTATTGTTTGTTGATCTTAAAGGTTAGATCATCAAAATGCGGAAATTACACACAGACACACACACACTGTGTCTCACTTTCTTTGACCTTTTTGTTAGATCATGGTGTCTTGATCTTTAGTTGGGTCACATGCCAAAAACAAAAACAACAAATACTTTTAAATTTTAAATTAAATTTTAAGATTGTGGTTAAAAGAGCAGAGATTTTTAACCATAAGATAAAAAAAATTTTAGAAAAAAAAAACAAAATTTTTTAATAAGATAATTAGGGGTTTCACAAATGTTGGAGGAAAAGCAACAGATGATTTTTTTTAATAAGAATTGAAAATTGCATTTTTACAAAAAATTCTTAAATTTTCAGTTTAAACATTTGATGATGATTTTCTTCATTCTCAATTGGATGATCTTGCAAATACATTAGTAAACAGCTAAAGTATTCAGTTCGGTAATCAATTTTACAATTTCAAAGATCATAAAAAGTGATCTCAACTAAAAAGTTCCGGTGTTAAAGTCTGGCAGATCAGTAAAACATTTACTTTATTCTCAATTTGAGTGATCGCAAAAGAAGATCGTTTTAAGTTTTTGATGAAAATTATCATACTCAGTGGGAAGTAGGATCGTGCAAATATTTAAATTTAAAATTTCGAAGATCATAACAAAAAATCTTGAGATCGCAAATGGAGATCATTTCAAGATTTTGATATAAATTATCACATTCAATAGGAAGATCGATTTCGAAAATCATAAAAACTGATCTCAATAAAAGTGCTCATGTTTTAAAGAATGGCAGATCAGTAAAACCTTTACGTAATTTCATCTTTTGAAAATGATCATACTCAATAGGAAGATCGTGCAATTACTTTAGTAAACTTGAAGTTCATTGGTTAATAATCAAAATTTAAAATTTAAATTTTCATAATCATCAAAGATCATAAAAAGTGATCGTGCAAACACTTTAGTAAACAGCTAGAACATTCGATTAATAATCAATTGTAAAATTTCGAAGATCATAAAAGGTGATCTCAATGAAAAAGATCGTATATCGTAGTCTAGCAGATCAGTAAAACATTTACATTATTTTCAATGTAAAAGGCAAATGATTAAAGAGTGATCGCAAATGAAGATCATTTTAGGTTTTTAATGAAAATTATCATACTTAATAGGACGATCGTGCAAGTAATTCAATAAACTGCTAGAGCATTTGGTTAATAATGAATTTTAAAATTTCAAATATCACCAAAGGTGATGTTCGTTTATGAAGATCATTTGAAGTTTTTAATTAAAATTATCACATTTAATAGCAAGATCGTGCAAATACTTCAATAAACTACTAGAACATTCGCTTAATAATCAATTTAAAAATTTCGAAGATCATCAAAAGTGATCTGAAACGTGTAATTATTATTTTAAATTTCGGCAGATCAGTAAAACCTATACTTTTTTCCCAATTTACAGGTCAAACAAATGATTTTCAAAAGATTGATCGCAAAAGAAGATCATTTTAAGTTTTTGATGAAAATTATCATATAGCAAGATCGTGCTATATATTAGCATTCGCTTAATAATCAATTTTTAAATTTCGAAGATCAATTTAAGAGATCTTGTGTTAAAGTCTGGCAGATCAGTAAAAACTTCACTTTATTCACAAATACTTTAATAAACAGCTAAAGCATTCATTTAATAATAAATTATTAAATTTCGAAGATCAATTTAAGAGATCTTGTGTTAAAATCTGGCAGATCAGTAAAAACCTTTACTTTATTCTTAATTTATAGGTCAAGCAAATGATTAATGATTTTCTAATAAGTGATCGCAAACTGTGATTATTTTACGATTTTGATGAAAACGATCATACCCAATTTTAAAATTTCGAAGATTACCAAAAGAGATCTTGTCTGGCAGATCAGTAAAACCATCACTTTATTCTCGATTTATAGGCCAAACTAATGACTTTGAAAAGAGTGATCGCAAAAGAAGATCATTTTAAGTTTTTGATGAAAATTATCATATAGCAAGATCGTGCTAATACTTTTTAAGCATTCGCTTAATAATCAATTTTTAAATTTCGAAGATCAATTTAAGAGATCTTGTGTTAAAGTCTGGCAGATCAGTAAAACCTTTACTTTATTCTCTATTTATAGGTCAAGCAAATGATTTTCTAATAAGTGGTCGCAAACTATGATTTTGATAAAAATTATCATACTCAATTTTAAAATTTCGAATATCACCAAAAGTGATCTCAATTAAACAGATCTTGTGTTAAAGTCTGGCAGATCAGTAAAATCTTTACCTTGTTCTCAACTTATAGGTCAATTTATAGATTTTCTAATAAGTGATAGCAAACTCTGATCATTTTGCAATTTTGATAAAAATGATCATAGTTAAGAGCATGATCGTAAAAATACTTTAATACACAACTAGCACATTCTATTAATTATCAATTTAAATATTTTGAAAATCGTAAAAAGTGATCTTAACAAAAAAGATCGCCGGTTAAGGTATCGCAGATTAGCAAAAGCTTTATTTTGTTCTAAATTTAGGCCAACTAAAGGATCTCGTAAATAGTGATCACAATTTGCAAGATCGTCATGAAAAGTGATCACTAGAATGACCAATTATTCGACTTGTTTCAAAACGATTTGCTCGTGTAGTACAAACTTGTTGAGTAGACTTTCCCCAGAAATCCCCCTGACTTTAAATTCAAAAACTATTTTTCTTACTAAAATATAAAAATAATCTTCCCCCTCTTTTAAAGAAACAAAAAAAAAAACATATAACTAACAAAACAATAAACAATTGTCACCAAATTTATATTCATAAATCAAAACTCTATCTAAGACACCATGATCCTACGAAAACTCCCACATTTTAGGAAAATTTTCTTTCACTTTTTTTCGTTCCAACAAAAGTGTGCCAGACACAGGATAATAAATTCTAGTAAAACCACCATACAAAAGAAAATCAAAAAAATAAATACTGATCTTCATATATTACAATTTGAATAGTCATGTTAAGAAAAGCAGAAAATTTTTATGAATTTCTTAAGACTTCCTCTTAAAGCAATATATACTCCCATCTATTCATAAATAAGAATTTTTTCAATATTTTGGCGCATTCTAGCATGAACAAGGCGTCAACGTTCTCTACTCCAGTCATCATTTGTGCATATGAATTGTTGGCATTGTCTGGTGGCAACCACACGTCATACATCATCATGATCGTTAATAGAAAAACATATGCAACTTTACACATAAACTCACACAGTGATCGATCATAAGGATAATTTCTCATAATAGCAATCCTTATGAGAATTTCATAATTTTATAACTGTAGTCGTATAGATTTCTTTATTAAGTAAATGAATAAATTCGAGGGAGTTACTTTAAAAAAATATTTATTTGTTAATATTCCATAACAAATGTTTTAGTTCTTTAAAATTTCAATTCAAAAAGACCTTGAAAATAGTGATCGTGTCAGCCTTGTCATGTTGATCTTTATAAATGAAAATTTGTTTTGCTGGTTGCCCGCACTTTAGACATTTTTTAGGACTTTTTTTTTTCCTTTTTGTTCGAAATGATTAGCTAATGATTGAGCATTTTAATTGTATTATATAGTTTTTATTTTTATGCAATTGTGTTTTTTTAAACAAAGATTGTAGGTGAGTTCATAAATCATTTTTTGGGGGATATTTTTTTTACGAAATCTGTTGACATTTAGCATCCGTTATGCCATCACATGCCTGTCAGTTTTTTAAGGATTTTTCTATCAAAATATTACATATATAAAGTTTATTTAATAGTGATCGAAATTTTTAAGAGATCATTAGTAATTTAAAAGAAAATAAAGGAAAATAAAGAAAAATAGTTTTACACTTTTCATTATAAATGATTAACAAGCTCGATTTCTTATGCGCTTGATAAGTAAAAGCGATTAAAGAAAACATTGTCAAAAAAATATTAATGGGGAAGTTAAGATCACACTGTGATCATTCGAACTCCTCGCATATAAAGTTAACTCTCTTAAGAACTGTCATACTGCTATACTCCGGCAAATCATCATGAAGGGATTGGCGCTTGAAATCTGTTATCGACTAAACCAATGTTGTTATCTGTTATAAGAATGATCAATATTCTGGGGAACTTAAGATCGATGAGGACATTTCACAACAGATCCTACATACTGCATTTCAACCAGAAAAAAACACAGTTTGATTCGGTTTACCCATTCCTGGCATGATCAGATCGCATTTCTTCAAAAACGTTAAGCCTTAGCAACATGTAACGGGCAGTGCCCGATACAAAGAAATCAATTAATCTTAAATGAGAAAGAAGTAAACTTCCTAAATTAGATTAGGTTAGATAAGCAGGTTTAACTCCTGATAGAGACACGCTTGGGTCAATCAAAATTATTCTCTTTGTCTTCGATCGTGATGTTCACTCCTCTCCAGAGCAGCTAATCGCGCGAACAAAAAGAATCTTCGTATTAGTACATTTCGATCGAGATATTGAAATGTAGAAGATATGTTAATTTCTATGCAGAGCTGTTAATCGCGCAAAGAAGAATCAGCGTACTAGTATATTTCGATCCAGATATTGAAATGAAGAAGGATCACCGTATTAGTGAACTTCGATCGAGAAGTTCACTCCTATCCAGAGAAGCTAATTGTTCGAACAAAAAGAATCAGCGAATTAGTACATTTCGATCGACATATTGAAATGAAAAAGAATCACCGCATTAGTGAACTTCGATCGAAATGTTCACTCCTATCCAGAGCAGCACATTTCGATCGAGATATTGAAATGAAGAAGTATTAGTGAACTTCGATCGAAATGTTGATTCCTATCCAGAGCAGCTAGTCGCACGAACAAAGAGAGTCAGCGTATTAGTATGTACATTTCGACCGAGATATTGAAATGAAAGAGTGTCACCGTATTAGTACACTTCGATTGAGATGTTGATTCCTATCCAGAGCAGCTAGTCGTGCGAACAAAAAGAATCAGCGTATTAGTACATTACGACCGAGAAATTGAAATAAAGAAGGGCCAACGTATTACTGAAGTTCGATTAAGATGTTCACTCATATCCAGAGCAGCTAGTCGCGCAACCAAAAAGGGTCAGCGTATTAGTACATTTCGACCGAGATATTGAAATGAAAAAGAGTCACCGTATTAGTGAACTTCTATCAAGATGTTCACTTCTATCCAGAGCAGCTAGTCCCGCAAACAAATACAGTCAGCGTATTTGCACATTTTGACCGAGATATTGAAATGATGAAGGGTCGCCGTATTAGTATACTTCGATCAAGATGTTCATTCCTATTCAGAGCAGCTAATCGCGCGAACAAAAAGAATCAGCATATTTGTACATTTCGACCGAGATATTGATTCCTATTTAAGACGGATATTTTGTATGTTGGTTCTCTTCCTCATTGGACCAACTTTTTTCTGCGAATCGAAAGATTACCCTAAATGCCTGTTAGCCAAATGCCTTCTTTTGCCAGTGATTCAGCAGTGATATTAAAAATATCTGTTAATAGCTTGAAATCCAGTACAGTTTTAGTTCGTAATATTTCGCCATCTCATTAATGGATGTCCAATATTTAAAGACCAAGGGAAAACAAAAATCGCCCGGGCCTGGCAAAAAAGTTTGAAGAACAAAAAATTGGAGGCATTACTCCACGAATATTTCTGTCAAAGATCTTGCAAAATCATTGGGAGCTGATCAAGCAACAAACGTTTTGAAATGTTTGCGAGCAGCCGAATTTATCCGAAATCAGGGAAATCGGGTACAATGCGAATCTAAGCCGAGAGACCTTGAAAGACGTTTTTGTTTAGCCGAAATTGTGCTTGAGCGCTATAAAGAAAGATCAGTTATTACTTGCGATGACATTACGATAACTCGAAGATATCGTACTACCAATCAATCAAATTGTCATCATCCTTGGCGCTAAGGTAATGAGACTTAAAGTATACTATCTATTGTGAGCTGCTGAAATCTGATCGAACGTTCACAGGGAACATCTATCGCAACTACTGATTAGCTTGAAGCGAACTTTGGCCAAAAAACTCGCTTCAAGCTCGAAAGATTGTGTTGGGAACTTTTCGATCGATACAGGATGCTCTCCCTCTGTCTCTCTCTCTCTCTCTGATATGTTTTATTTCAGAACAGGGTATCCGAAATTGGTTTGAATCGTTCTTGGCCTCAAAAGATAAGTAGTTCTTTTGGAACGGAATCAAAGTACCATAAATATAGCAAAAGTTAATCAATTTACTCAACTTTAAGTTAGGATATCTCAAATATATACATGAACCCAATTCATAGAACTTTCAGTTATCTGAATATCTTAAGTTAAATCTTTATTTTGAAGCCAATATATAGAGCTTTCAGTTGACTTAACAAAATTTGATTCATGCTGTTATAACGTCTGAAGTAAAACGACTAATGAGATATTTTTAAACTTGAGAAAAAAAATTATTCTGAGAATATGATGTTCACATTTAGCGCAGATCAGCGTAATGGAACTTTTAAGAGAAATTTACCAGATGTGGCAGGAATTCGCGCTGCTATAACGTCTCAATTACGAAGAAAAAACGATGTTTTTTTCAATTTTTTGCCTAAGATATGTTGAAAACATTTTGTGATGATCCAATGCTGACGTCCGACAAAGTGTACTAATAGAACTTTTAGAAGAAATTAACCAGATATGGCAGAAGTTAAACCATTATTTTGAAGCCAAATTGGTAGGACTTTTGGCTTAGAGCGTAGATTGATGCTAAATATTTGTTAGATGAAATGAACGAGATATAGCCGAGGTTAAACCTTTAATTTATCTTCATAATGACTGAATTCGCACTTTAATAAAGTTACGAATATGGAGGAAAACTGTATCCTTCAAACTTTAGGCTAAGCTATTATGAAATAGACCTATTCTAACGTCAAATTCAGCGCAGATAACGACAAAATAGTTGTTGGTCTATATAAACTACTTTTTAGAAGACATTCAGAAGATATGAAGATATCAATAGGTGGGACTTTCCGACGGAGATCACAGACGTTAAACCTTTATTTTGAAGACTATATGTAGGACTTTAAGACGATTTCGCAAAGGCTGAATTCGCACTGTTATAACGTCTCGACTGAACTAGTTCAGTTCTAGTTCAGTTTTAGTTCAGTTCTAGTTCAGTTTTATTCCAGTTCTATTCCAGTTCTAGTTCAGTTCTAGTTCAGTTCTAGTTCAGTTCTAGTTCAGTTCTAGTTCAGTTCTAGTTCAGTTCTAGTTCAGTTCTGATCAGTTCTAGTTCAGTTCTAGTTCAGTTCTAGTTCAGTTCTAGTTCAGTTCTAGTTCAGTTCTAGTTCAGTTCTAATTCAGTTCTAGTTCAGTTCTAGTTCAGTTCTAGTTCAGTTCTAGTTCAGTTCTAGTTTAGTTCTAGTTTAGTTCTAGTTCAGTTCTAGTTCAGTTCTAGTTCAGTTCTAGTTCAGTTCTAGTTCAGTTCTAGTTCAGTTCTAGTTAAGTTTTAGTTCAATTCTAGTTCAGTACTAGTTCAGTTCTAGTTTAAGAAGATATGAAGATATCAATAGGTAGGACTTTCCGACGGAGATCACAGACGTTAAACCTTTTATTTTGTAAGACTTTAAGACGATTTCACAAAGGCTGAATTCGCATTGTTATAACGTCTCGAATATGGTGAAAAACGAGATTTTTCAAATTTTTTATGAGAATTTGATGTGCTAGGCCAATACTGACATCAGATTCAGCGCAGATCAGGTTTAAACATTTGTTAAACTGTGTAATAGAACTCTCCGGAGAAATTACGAGCTTTATTTGGACACACGAAGGCTAAAACGATCCCAGTACTTATGATTAATTTATAGTTTAAGCGTGTAACATTGATAACAGAATTTAATTATATTTTTAGCAGGAATAATTAAAATTAACAAAAATTTCATAAACGAATTTTTAAATAATAAGAAGAAATTTGTTAAGTTTCTATAGCCTAAGGATATTTTGATTATAAAATTTACATTAAAAAGGATAATGTTAAATAAGCATAAATGCAATACATTTATATATTTTCTAATATATTTAAATTAATTTTTTTTCAGCCTGTTATTTGAACTAAAAATTAAGCAGAATTTTAGAAATTTTGTGAAAATTGTTGGAGGCAAATTATATAATTTTTAGACTAAAATAATAACCCACATTTAAACAAATATAAGTTTGTACATATATACAGGAATACATACATAAGTATTTATACAAAAACGCATATTATTATGCATTTAATAATTGCAAAATAGCAAAGCAAAGTTTTATGAGAAAAAAAAATCAAGCAGTGAGTAAATAAAGTATGTCAAAATATATTTATTTTTCCCATAGTAATTTTCAGGAAAAATATTATAATGCAAGTATAAATATAATTTAAAATATATGTATATACACACAAAGTCACATACACACATACACATGTACGTACAAAATGCATTAAAACAAACACTTTAGGCTAAAATATGCATATAAAACAACAAATACATATGTTAATACATATACACACATACTAATACAAGTACATATGTACATATATACAACAACAATCAAAAAATAACCCCATCCCTAAAAAAATAACCAAAAAATACGACTTTTTATTTGTTTAGAGGGAGAGGAAGAGCCCATTAGTTTTGGGAATAAGTGTGAGTGAGTGTAAATTAAAAACCACCCATTGTTAAAAATAATAAAAATCGAGCTACAACAACAACTACTACAAACACTATATATAATAAAAATCTAAACGCCATATTGATAAAAGAATAAAAACATCAGCAGCAACAACAACAACCACAATAAACATTATAACACAGCGTTAAGTAGACCCATTTTTATATTTTAATATTATTCACATACACACACACACACATACATTTACAACAAATAATAATAATAAAGTGTATACCGTTTGTATATAAATAGAAAAACAATTTTAGCTAAAAATATTCGGGGAGTTGGGTGAAACAAATAGTTCGAGAAAAAAAACTGAGGTATTTTGTTGAGAGAAAAAAAGGAAAAACTAAACTACAATAACAATAAAAACTGTAAGTGAGGGTGGGTTGGTTGGATGGTTGAACAAGGCTTTGCAATCATCACATCATCATCGTCGTCGTCATCAGAAAAACTCACCGTTGTTTGTAGCATTAGGAAGCAGCATCTATTGCAGAGTTTGCAAAGTGTAAATTCTTGGTATTTTGGTTACAATAAAATGTTTAGGTTTGTTTGAATCACTAGTTCAGTTCTAGTTCAGTTCTAATTCAGTTCTAGTTCAGTTCTAGTTTAGTTCTAGTTCGGTTCTACTTCATTTCTAGTTCAGTTCTTGTTTAGTTCTAGTTCAGTTCTACTTCATTTCTAGTTTAGTTCTAGTTCTGTTCTAGTTCTGTTCTAGTTCTGTTCTAGTTCTGTTCTAGTTCTGTTCTAGTTCTGTTCTAGTTCTGTTCTAGTTCTGTTCTAGTTCTGTTCTAGTTCTAGTTCTGTTCTAGTTCTGTTCTAGTTCTGTTCTAGTTCTGTTCTAGTTCTGTTCTAGTTCTGTTCTAGTTCTGTTCTAGTTCTGTTCTAGTTCTGTTCTAGTTCTGTTCTAGTTCTGTTCTAGTTCTGTTCTAGTTCTGTTCTAGTTCTGTTCTAGTTCTGTTCTAGTTCTGTTCTAGTTCTGTTCTAGTTCTGTTCTAGTTCTGTTCTAGTTCTGTTCTAGTTCTGTTCTAGTTCTGTTCTAGTTCTGTTCTAGTTCTGTTCTAGTTCAGTTCTAGTTCAGTTCTAGTTCAGTTCTAGTTCAGTTCTAGTTCAGTTCTAGTTCAGTTCTAGTTCAGTTCTAGTTCAGTTCTAGTTCAGTTCTAGTTCAGTTCTAGTTCAGTTCTAGTTCAGTTCTAGTTCAGTTCTAGTTCAGTTCTAGTTCAGTTCTAGTTCAGTTCTAGTTCAGTTCTAGTTCAGTTCTAGTTCAGTTCTAGTTCAGTTCTAGTTCAGTTCTAGTTCAGTTCAGTTCTAGTTCAGTTCTAGTTCAGTTCTAGTTCTGTTCTAGTTCAGTTCTGTTCAGTTCTAGTTCAGTTCTAGTTCAGTTCTAGTTCAGTTCTAGTTCTAGTTCTAGTTCAGTCTAGTTCTAGTTCTAGTTCAGTTCTAGTTCAGTTCTAGTTCAGTTCTAGTTCAGTTCTAGTTCAGTTCTAGTTCAGTTCTAGTTCAGTTCTGTTCAGTTCTAGTTCAGTTCTAGTTCAGTTCTAGTTCAGTTCTAGTTCAGTTCTAGTTCAGTTCTAGTTCAGTTCTAGTTCAGTTCTAGTTCAGTTCTAGTTCAGTTCTAGTTCAGTTCTAGTTCAGTTCTAGTTCAGTTCTAGTTCAGTTCTAGTTCAGTTCTAGTTCAGTTCTAGTTCAGTTCTAGTTCAGTTCTAGTTCAGTTCTAGTTCAGTTCTAGTTCAGTTCTAGTTCAGTTCTAGTTCAGTTCTAGTTCAGTTCTAGTTCAGTTCTAGTTCAGTTCTAGTTCAGTTCTAGTTCAGTTCTAGTTCAGTTCTAGTTCAGTTCTAGTTCAGTTCTAGTTCAGTTCTAGTTCAGTTCTAGTTCAGTTCTAGTTCAGTTCTAGTTCAGTTCTAGTTCTAGTTCAGTTCTAGTTCAGTTCTAGTTCAGTTCTAGTTCTGTTCTAGTTCTGTTCTAGTTCTGTTCTTGTTCAGTTCTAGTTCAGTTCTAGTTCAGTTCTAGTTCAGTTCTAGTTCAGTTCTAGTTCAGTTCTAGTTCTAGTTCAGTTCTAGTTCAGTTCTAGTTCAGTTCTAGTTCAGTTCTAGTTCAGTTCTAGTTCAGTTCTAGTTCAGTTCTAGTTCAGTTCTAGTTCAGTTCTAGTTCAGTTCTAGTTCAGTTCTAGTTCAGTTCTAGTTCAGTTCTAGTTCAGTTCTAGTTCAGTTCTAGTTCAGTTCTAGTTCAGTTCTAGTTCAGTTCTAGTTCAGTTCTAGTTCAGTTCTAGTTCTAGTTCAGTTCTAGTTCAGTTCTAGTTCAGTTCTAGTTCTGTTCTAGTTCTGTTCTAGTTCTGTTCTTGTTCAGTTCTAGTTCTGTTCTAGTTCTGTTCTAGTTCTGTTCTTGTTCAGTTCTAGTTCAGTTCTAGTTCTGTTCTAGTTCTGTTCTAGTTCTGTTCTAGTTCTGTTCTAGTTCTGTTCTTGTTCAGTTCTAGTTCAGTTCTAGTTCTTTTCTAGTTCTGTTCTAGTTCTGTTCTAGTTCTGTTCTAGTTCTGTTCTAGTTATGTTGTAGTTCTGTTCTAGTTCTGTTCTAGTTCTGTTCTAGTTCTGTTCTAGTTCTGTTCTAGTTCTGTTCTAGTTCTGTTCTAGTTCTGTTCTAGTTCTGTTCTAGTTCTGTTCTAGTTCTGTTCTAGTTCTGTTCTAGTTCTGTTCTAGTTCTGTTCTAGTTCTGTTCTAGTTCTGTTCTAGTTCTGTTCTAGTTCTGTTCTAGTTCTGTTCTAGTTCTGTTCTAGTTCTGTTCTAGTTCTGTTCTAGTTCTGTTCAAGTTCTGTTCTAGTTGTGTTCTAGTTCTGTACTAGTTCTGTTCTAGTTCTGTTCTAGTTCTGTTCTAGTTCTGTTCTAGTTCTATTCTAGTTCTGATCTAGTTCTGTTCTAGTTCAGTTCAGTTCTAGTTCAGTTCTAGTTCTGTGCTAGTTTACTTTAAGTTCAGTTTTAATTCAATTCTGATTTTGTTCTAGTTATGTTCGAGTTAAATTCTAGTTCTGTTTTAGTTGAGTTCTAAATAAGAATTCATGCTTTAAACTTCTGCTTAATAACAAGCCATCAAAAATTGTATATGAAAACTCAACAGGGAGAGAGGGGTGGGAGTAAATAACGCAATGGGTTATAATAATGGAAATTGTAAATGTTATACGTTTCTCTATTTTTTCCCAAAATAACACTAAGTAAAGGAAATATTTTATTTTTTGGTAGATTTTTTGTTTCGGGCAAAAATAAACTAAATTTATAGCAATTTTTTGTTGTTGTTGTTGTTGATGGGAAAAAAGGGATGATTTTTTGTGGAATTTTACAAAAAATCCACCATAAGGTTTTAATCCTAAAATGCCAAGTACGTATTTAAAAAAATATATATAGAAATACAGAAACTATAAAAATGTGGGTGAGATTTTGATCCCTTGATTAAAAATTTCATATACCACAAAATAATGCTACATAGTTAGAAAACAAGCAGGCAAACACAGACGGCTTGATAGAAAGACATGACTGTTTTCTAGTAGTGACCTTACAAAACATGCTATTTTTTCCAATTTCAATATTTACTGGGTAAATGTATTTACTGTTTAACATTTTTATGCATTTTAATTGAATTTTCAATATTAGTTATTTTCGTTTTGTTGTTTTTAAATTCCCAATCTTTCATCATGATCACACACACACACGCACTCAATTATTGTAGCATCTGTAGTTGAAATGTTTGATAAACCGACTGACGGACTAACTGACTGGTTACTTTGTCTAAATAACAACCCGCATTTAAGAGCCAATTAATAATTATCCTTTTTTCCTTGATGTTGTTAGTGTTTCGGTTTTCTTACTTTTTTAAAGTAGTTGTGTAGATACAGGTCATTTTTTGTGGCCTACAATACTCCTGCATCTTGATCTTAACTTGTGGCTAACGTGAGCCTTGTTTTTTTGTTTCGTTTAATCTTTGTAGTGTGTTTTTTCATCCTTAATTAAAATTTTTCTATAGTTTTTATTAACTGTTGACCGTAACGTCATGTGCTGCATAAGTAGCCATTGAAAATCTATCTGTTCCTTTAATGGTTTGTTTTATAAGACAACGTTTTCAATATAAATTTATTATTGTAAATATTTCTTTTTAGAATTTTTTGTTAAATGCCTGGCGAATTCAATTAATTCTCTTAAACAGATGACCAGTTGGTTGTAAAAAGGCGTTACAAATTGTTAAGTGGTTGACGCCATAAATTTCAAATTATTTTTGCTTTTTATAATGTTTAAATTTAAATTTGACAGGTCGGTACTGCTGTGGAGACCAGGATTTTGATAACAAGCGCTTATAATTTTTATAAAGAATTTTAACAATAATCGATATTTCAAGAGTAATATAAAAAGTTTAATTTTGAAATCCCTCATACTCGAAACTTGTACTAAAGTCGGGAACTTGGAAGAGCCGAACAAATGTCTGTCTAGTTATAACTATTAAATTTCAGTTAAGATTTTTAGTTGGGTCATTTAACACGAAATTGGCCATATATGTATGTATATGTATCTGCAATATCAGATACATATATATATCATTAAGTTCAATATTGAAAATCTATGAAAGTTCCCCTTTAGTTTGATTTTATGATTCTAGTCTCAATATCATAGAAAATTAAAAAAATTGGAGTTGAAAAACGAAAAAATACCAGACAGTTGCTTTTTATATATTACACAGGCCTACAAAATTTTAAAAAAGTCGAAACCGGATGAAAGCCATGTGTTTTCAAGCTTTGGTTGTAGTTATCTCGAAGAACATGGAAGATATGTCAGACGTTAAGCCTCTATTTTAAAGCTGGCAGAATGTACTTTCAGATGACATACAACATTTTATAAATAAAGTTGTCTTTGCGCTCTTATAACGTCTCAAAATAGCTCAAAAGTGCGTTTTTTAAATTTCAGGACACGAGATCTCGAATCACAGTTCTAGTTCAGTTTCAGTTCTAGATCAGTTCTAGTTCAGTTCTAGTTCAGTTCTAGTTCAGTTCTAGTTCAGTTCTAGTTCTGTTCTAGTTCTGTTCTAGTTCTGTTCTAGTTCTTTATTTCTAGTTCTGTTCTAGTTCAGTTCTAGTTCAGTTCTAGTTCAGTTCAAATTCTGTTCTAGTTCTGTTCTAGTCTGTTCTAGTTCTGTTCTAGTTCTGTTCTAGTTCTGTTCTAGTTCTAGTTCTGTTCTAGTTCTGTTCTAGTTCTGTTCTAGTTCTGTTCTAGTTCTGTTCTAGTTCTGTTCTAGTTCTGTTCTAGTTCTGTTCTAGTTCTGTTCTAGTTCTGTTCTAGTTCTGTTCTAGTTCTGTTCTGTTCTAGTTTCTAGTTCTGTTCTAGTTCTGTTCTAGTTCTGTTCTAGTTCTGTTCTAGTTCTGTTCTAGTTCTGTTCTAGTTCTGTTCTAGTTCTGTTCTAGTTCTGTTCTAGTTCTGTTCTAGTTCTGTTCTAGTTCTGTTCTAGTTCTGTTCTAGTTCTGTTCTAGTTCTGTTCTAGTTCTGTTCTAGTTCTGTTCTAGTTCTGTTCTAGTTCTGTTCTAGTTCTGTTCTAGTTCTGTTCTAGTTCTGTTCTAGTTCTGTTCTAGTTCTGTTCTAGTTCTGTTCTAGTTCTGTTCTAGTTCTGTTCTAGTTCTGTTCTAGTTCTGTTCTAGTTCTGTTCTAGTTCTGTTCTAGTTCTGTTCTAGTTACTGTTCTAGTTCTGTTCTAGTTCTGTTCTAGTTCTGTTCTAGTTCTGTTCTAGTTCTGTTCTAGTTCTGTTCTAGTTCTGTTCTAGTTCTGTTCTAGTTCTGTTCTAGTTCAGTTCTAGTTCAGTTCTAGTTCAGTTCTAGTTCAGGTTCTAGTTCAGTTCTAGTTCAGTTCTAGTTCAGTTCTAGTTCAGTTCTAGTTCAGTTCTAGTTCAGTTCTAGTTCAGTTCTAGTTCAGTTCTAGTTCAGTTCTAGTTCAGTTCTAGTTCAGTTCAAATTCATGTTCTAGTTCTGTTCTAGTTCTGTTCTAGTTCTGTTCTAGTTCTGTTCTAGTTCTGTTCTAGTTCTGTTCTAGTTCTGTTCTAGTTCTGTTCTAGTTCTGTTCTAGTTCTGTTCTAGTTCTGTTCTAGTTCTGTTCTAGTTCTGTTCTAGTTCTGTTCTAGTTCTGTTCTAGTTCTGTTCTAGTTCTGTTCTAGTTCTGTTCTAGTTCTGTTCTAGTTCTGTTCTAGTTCTGTTCTAAGTTCTGTTCTAGTTCTGTTCTAGTTCTGTTCTAGTTCTGTTCTAGTTCTGTTCTAGTTCTGTTCTAGTTCTGTTCTAGTTCTGTTCTAGTTCTGTTCTAGTTCTGTTCTAGTTCTGTTCTAGTTCTGTTCTGTTCTAGTTCTGTTCTAGTTCTGTTCTAGTTCTGTTCTAGTTCTGTTCTAGTTCTGTTCTAGTTCTGTTCTAGTTCTGTTCTAGTTCTGTTCTAGTTCTGTTCTAGTTCTGTTCTAGTTCTGTTCTAGTTCTGTTCTAGTTCTGTTCTAGTTCTGTTCTAGTTCTGTTCTAGTTCTGTTCTAGTTCTGTTCTAGTTCTGTTCTAGTTCTGTTCTAGTTCTGTTCTAGTTCTGTTCTAGTTCTGTTCTAGTTCTGTTCTAGTTCTGTTCTAGTTCTGTTCTAGTTCTGTTCTAGTTCTGTTCTAGTTCTGTTCTAGTTCTGTTCTAGTTCTGTTCTAGTTCTGTTCTAGTTCTGTTCTAGTTTCTGTTCTGTTCTAGTTCTGTTCTAGTTCTGTTCTAGTTCTGTTCTAGTTCTGTTCTAGTTCTGTTCTAGTTCTGTTCTAGTTCTGTTCTAGTTCTTTCCTAGTTCTGGTCTAGTTCTGTTCTAGTTCTGTTCTAGTTCTGTTCTAGTTCTGTTCTAGTTCTGTTCTGGTTCTGTTCTACTTCTGTTCTAGTTCTGTTCTAGTTCTGTTCTAGTTCTGTTCTAGTTCTGTTCTAGTTCTGTTCTAGTTCTGTTCTAGTTCTGTTCTAGTTCTGTTCTAGTTCTTTTTTAGTTCTGTTCTAATTCTGTTGTGTTCATTTACTCCCGACTCTAGATGCTTAAAATGAAAAAGTTCCAAATACACCCCTTTTATAGGTTCTCATTTCTCCCCAGCTCTACATGCTTAATTTCATGTTTCTAGGTTCAATTGTAAAGAAAAATCAAAACGAAAAAATACTAAAAAGTCCCGTTTTGTAGGTTTTCATTTACTCCTTCCTCTACTTTGCTTAAAATGAAAAATTTCCAAAAACTTAACATGCTTAATTTCAAAAGTACTAGTGAAATGAAAAAGTACCAAATACCCCTTTTTTTATAGGTTCTCAGTTCCTCCGGGCTCTACATGATTAATTATATGTTTATAGGATTTATATTATAAAAACTCAAAAAGTACCAGTTGAAGAACGAAAAAGTTTCAACATGTACCCATCTTATAGGTTCTCATTTACTCTGGACTCTACATGCTTAATTTCGTGTTTCAAGGTTCAATATTGTATAAAGTTCAGAAAGTACCTTTTGAGGAACGAAAAAGTACTAAAAATTCCCTTTTCATAGATTCTCATAAGGTCCGCACGCTTAATTTCATGTTTCTATGATCAGTATTATAAAAAAAATACAAAAAGTACCAGTTAAAAAAACGTAAAAGTACCAAAAAATAGTCCTTTGTGCCGGAGTTGCAAGTAACATCCCATTATAATATTTATTGTTACTAAATCTATTATTTTTTTTTTTAAATTGACTCAATGAGTTTGAATAAAATCATATTTTCCGTTTTCCCCTTTTTGGTACTTTTTTCTCCCTATTGAAGTAATTAACATTTTAGTCCAAAAAGTAGTGGGAGACCATAATTAAAACAGAAAACAATATTTTATGCAAAAAGTACTAAAAATTAGGTAAAATTTTTAAACGTTCGAATATCCATAAAGTACAAAATTTGTATTTTTATTATACCCTTCACCTTCATGAGAAGTTAGTCAATCCGTTAATGAAGTATATATGTATATTCCGTCCGTATGTCCAACTGTTTGTCTGTCTGTATGGAGTGCAAAAAAAGTACCAAAATACAGTTTTACGCTTTTATTCCCTAAAGGGGCTGAATTTAAAAAATGACCTTCTAGTTCAGGAACAAAACAATCAAGTTACCAAAAATTAGTGGATCTATTTGGTGGGAGACTAAACTCCAGTATACTTTATAGCTCTTTA
The DNA here is from genome assembly GCF_015586225.1 of Lucilia sericata. Lineage (NCBI taxonomy): Eukaryota > Metazoa > Arthropoda > Insecta > Diptera > Calliphoridae > Lucilia > Lucilia sericata. The sequence continues at coordinate 91,553 of NW_023995296.1, forward strand.
GCTTAAACCGTTTAGGTTGTGAGATGATAAATCAGTTAGTAAGTAACGTTCGAATTTTGTGTGTTTGTGTGTTTGATTTTTCTATATAAATGACCATTAACGTTTAATAGTCCTCTATATAAATAAATATGGACAAATGTATGTTATTTTGTTATATTTTTTACATACAATCACACATTTCCCAAAAAAAAAAAAAAAATATATGAATGAATGAGTGTTAATATGCCATAGATTTATTTAGTAACTCTGTGATACATAATATCCACCATACAACCCCAAAAATTTACAAATGAAAAACGTGAAATAAAACAATAACAAACAACATTTACTTACTGCTTTAAAAATTGGAAGTGAGCAGGAGTAAAAGGACATTATCAAATAACAGCAGTTTATGTGAACAATTTAAATAAACCAAATCAAAACGTGTGCTGTTCACACAAACAAAAATGAACAGAAAAAAAACACTAAATAAAAACAAAACGAATTGAAAATGTGAAAATTCAAATAGAAAAAAAAAACAATATTTGGTTTCCAACTACGTATTTTGGACGCGTGCATTCGTAGAGATTGCAACAACAACAAAGATACACAGCAACAGCTTCAAAATCACAAAAACAATAAGACTGAATTTGACCGAAACTAAAGTGCCACACCATCAGGAGCAGATGTTTTTTTCTTGTTGTCGTAGTTTTCCTTTTTATTATTTTGTGATTTTTCAGCAGGATTTTTATAATGTACAAGTTTTTTTTATTTATTTGTCTCATTTTTATTTGTTTTTTTTTTCAAATGATGACACTTTAATGGTTAAAATGACCCTTAGAATTTCTTGTAATGGTCATTGTGTTGGTTTAGTTAAAGATGTGTGGGTTATAGAGGTTTTTAAGAGGTAGGAATCGTCAACATACGCTTGAGTTAGAAAAATATACTAGAGAGGAAATAGAACCCAAGATCCCACAAGTTGATAGATCTAGCCCATTAACAACTAGCCTTGTGAGGAACTCAGGGTTTAAAGATCATTTCTAAAAAAACTGTGAAAAGCTAAGGATTACATATTATCAGACAGTATCCTCGTTACATGGAAGTAGACTATGACTTTAGGCATTGTCAATGAATTGACATTGATTAATAGATTTTTATAGATTTACCAGTAATTTGAATTATTTCTACATTGAGGTTTAAGTTATTGCCAAGTGCAGACTTTCTTGATCCGCTAATCGTGCAAAACTGGTTCATGATTGTCTTTCGTTGTAACGACATTTATAGATGAACTACTATTTCAAAGTGCCCTAGCATAATAGCAATCATAACATCTCACGTTAAATCCCATCAAATCCGTAGGTCTATGACGAGCAATGCTTATCATCTGCTCTAAAGAGAAACAGTAAGAAAACCGTTTATCCGATTTTAATGAAAATTCATACTAAAACATCGGGCGGGTCAAGAAACACAAAAAGTAAAGGACTTCGCAATTTCAAAAATTTGAAAAGATCAACTGGGTAATTATCTCGTAAAATGTATAATAGTTATATGACATATGCGAAGCTATTATGAGACAAGTTGCAGACAATATCGGTCTGTCTGATTGGCTAGACTATAACTTTGGCTCGATGGATTAGGATCAATTGGTACATAAGGATACAACGGTATCACAAGGGCACCTTGTTTGGACCCAAATGAGCTAGGCTAAAGGAGGCTACCACATTAACCTAACACCTAACCTAATTCACCTTAAGAGATAAGAATCGCTCTATGCTAAGGGATTTCCATTTTTGTTTCCGATCAGGGAATATATGTATATAGGTATTCACAGATATTGTGCTGTTCAAAAACTGCGATTCAGAATTGGCAAGAATTTTCGTCTTTCTTATCATCCTTAAGATGATATACAGCCCTCTAGTTTGAGCTCAACGGAAAATCATATGTTTGTGTAAATAGTTTGGAATCTTGCTCCTTAGAAGTATTGTGACATTTTATATGTAATGCCTATAAAACCCCACCCTGTGGTATACCGCGAATTATCGTTTTCCTGATAGTTATGTACATATATCTTATACATATATAAAAAATTCTAACATTTACTGTCTTTTTTTGGTACTTTTTCGTTTTTTAGATGGTACTTTTTGAGTGTTTTATAATATTGAAACATGAAATTAAGCATTTAGTGCCCAGAGATAATGAGAATCTACAAAAAGGGGAATTTTTTGTACTTTTTCGTTCTTCAACTGGTACTTTTTGAGTTTTTTATAACATTGAACCCTTGGAGTAAATAAAAACTTATAAAAGGGGGCATTTTTGTACTTTTTTGTTCCTTAACTGGGACTTCTTGTCTTTTTCAAAACAAACAAAGGACTATTTTTTAGTACTTTTTCGTTTTTTAGCTGGTACTTTTTAAGTTTTTTATGATATTGATCCTAGAAACATGAAATTGAGTATGTAGACCAGAGTAACTGGAAACCTATATAAAGGGGGCCACTTGCTACTCTTTCGTTCTTCAACTGGTACTTTTTTAGTTTCCAATAATATTGAACCTAAAAACATGAAATTAGAGCCCAAAGTAAAAGGAACATTTTTGATACTATTTCGTTCTTCACCAGGTACTTTTTGTGTTTTCTATTATATTGAACCTGGAAACAAGCGTGTAGAGCCCAGATTAACTCAGAAATTATAAAAAGGGATCTTTAGGTACTTTTTATACCCATCATCAAAAGAAAAAGGAAAAATCACGATAGGGACCACAAGGGAAGAGCTAGACATAAATATTCTCTATTGATAAGGTTTATTTGGTATTTAAAATAGGTCCACATTTTCGGATAGCCCTCATACAAGGAAAACAGTTTTAACAGTTATAACTGGTTTAAAAATACTACTTAGTATAACGATGAAATTCTACATAGATAAGTCTTATTTGAACAGTACAGAGTACAGCGATGCAATTCGGCATAACAAGTTTTGTATGAGCCAAAATCTCTCTAATAACCAGTGATGCCAAGTGTAGGGATTTTTCCCTTTTTGTAGGGATTTTTTTCAAAAATTTCACGTGTAGGGAAAAAGGGAAAGATTTCTTACTATTGTCAAATTGTAGGGATTTTTCAATTTCATAGTTTTTAACAACTAAAAATATTCTCTTTCATGTATTAAACTTTTAAATTAAAAATGAAATCAGTTTTAAGTGTATCGTTAGTAAAAATTCCGCTTGTAATTTCTACAATATATGTACCTACATATCGCTACAAGACTGGCATAATCCAAAATTCGGCTTTCTTGAACTAAGGTCTTCAAAACATGCGACATACTAAAATCTTTCATATAGATTTATGAAATTTCAAATATGTCTATTATTTTCGATGTGAAATCGATTTTTTGTAAACGTAAAAACTAAAACCCACGTTTTTGTGAATATTAGACAACTAAAAATTTAATTTCAATTTAGATGAGAAACATATTAACCTCAACTATCTGAATCTGGATTTTTAAAACCCCTTGATTTGTTTAAAAGTTATTAAAAAAATAGTTAAATGTCATTAAATATTCATATCCATTTTTCTTGAAACGACTTTTTGGATTATGCCAATCCTGTAGGGCGATATATTCTGACTCCTTATAGATAGAGTAGTCGGGGCTTAATGCAGTAACTCAGGATTGAAAAAATGAATTTAATGTTCTGAAAATTTATAAAAGTAAACCGCAAAAAGTAAACGCAAAAGTAAACCTTATTTAAAATAATTATTTTATGAAAATTTTTTTGTTGGAGGCACATAAAATAAATTTTTATCACGATTCGATATACTGCCATAAATCTTTCAATTGTTTTTTTTTAATCTTAACTGAAGAGTCAGGGTTGGAAGATTTGTATGATGTAAAATTGAAAGAAAAAAAATTAAAACTTAAATTCTAGAAATTTCATTCCTAAAAATTAAAAAAAATACATACATATATGTATATTATAAAACGGAGCTAATATTTTAGTTTTTGATGTTATTTTTGTATTTTTTAAGATAAACTTTGAAAAAAATGGAAAAAAGTAGTGTAGGGAAAAATGTAGGGAAAATAAAAAGTGGGTGTAGGGAAAAAAGGGATTTTTTCTCATAAGCGTAGGGATTTCTGAAAAAAATCTCCTGGCATCACTGCTAATAACTTCTGTGAGGATCGGTCCTTCAAAAATTACTTCAACGCTTATTACTGGCTCAGAAATGAGAATACAGCGATGAAATTCGATATAAACAAGTTTTGTATGGGCCAAAATCTCTCTACCAACCTTTGTGAGGATCGGTCTATATTTGGCCCTATACCTGGTATGAATTTCCCTTCAGAAAGTAACTTTACTGCTCATTACTAGCTTAAAAATACGAGTACAACGATGAAATTCAACATAAACAAGTTTTGTTAGAACCAAAATCTTTCTACCAAATTTTATGAGGATCGGTCAATAATCGACCCCAAACCAGACCTGGGATAAATGCATTAAATGTGTTAATGCATTAACAATTTTTTCTACATTAAAAAAAATTAAAAAAAATTAAATGTTAATGCAAGTTTATTGCATTAACATTAACATGGGTACATTTAATGCATTAAATTTGCATTAACATTAAATATTTTTAAATTTAATGCATTAATTTTACATTAACATTAAATATTTGTGAAATTAATGCATTAATTTTGCATTAACATTAAATATTTTTGAATTTAATGCATTAATTTTTCATTAACATTAAATAATAAATAATAAAATTAATGCATTAATTTTCCATTAACATTAATGTATAAAATAATTTATAAAAATAAGAATACAGCACTAAAGACCTCGGTCTAACTAAATTCAAGTAAAATTGAATGTGTTAAAGTCCTTTCTAATAGTCCTATATTCGATAATACATATTAGAAGATTAGTATCACTTCCCAGATATTCCTTTTTTAGTTTATTTTGTTAAAGTCCTTTCGAATAAGTCCTATACACGATAATACTTATTAGAAGAATAGTATCACTTCTTGGTATCACTCTTGTGGAATCTTATATAAATATCATATTTAAAACACACAAGTTTGAATGGAATATAGGAGTTATTAGAAAGGACTTTAACCTATTTAATTTTAGTTGTATTTAGTTAGATCGAGGTCTTTTGTGCTGTATTTTTATTTATGTTTATCAATTTTTATATATATTAATGTTAATGGAATATTAATGCATTAATTTTATTGCTTATTTAATGTTAATGTAAAATTAATGCACTAAATTCAGATATATTTAATGTTAATGCAAAATTAATGCATTAATTTCAAAAATATTTAATGTTAATGTAAAATTAATGCATTAAATTCAAAAATATTTAATGTTAATGGAAATTTAATGCATTAAATTTTACAAATTTAATGTTAATGCAATATTTTTTACATTAAATTAATTTTTTTTTTAATTTAATGTTAATGCAAAATTAATGGAAATCGCCCAGGTCTGCCCCAAACCTATTTAAAAAATTAATTTACTTCTTTCGATAATAACAAAAGCATCTATACATAAATTCAAAGTTTATTTATAATGAAGCAATTGTTTTCGGCAATGATTTGATGGCGGGTATATAAGATACGGCATGGTCGAATATAACACTCTTACTTGTTCGTTCTTCTACTGTTACTTTTTGAGTTTTCTATTATAGTTATTGAATCTAGAAACATAAAAACTGTATTTTCTATAATATTGAACCTAAAGAGATAAACTTATAAACACGCAGTTTTCTGATTATATTAAAATCTGTATGAAAGTAATTTCCGGTTGAAAATGAAACATGCATCATCCTGATTTAATGAAAATATATAAAAAGGGAATATCTGGCACTTTTTTAACAGCTATTTTTTGAATTTTCTGATATATTGAGACTAGAATCATAAAATCATATTTATAGGGTCCTATTACTATTGCATACTGTGGTATAGTTCCAAATATTTTGTTGAACTATTATAAAACAAACTAAGTGTATCAGTCCACAACCTGAGGTTGAAATTATGGGTCTCCTACTTATAAAGTATATGAACTAACCAGTAAAAACATTCATTACCATGTAAGGGGTTAAAATGCTAAAATTTCCTTACACAATAGCTTCCCAGTAAAATATTTTCAAATTTTGGTAATGAGTATTGTAGGTAATGTAGTTATTTCACACATTACTTGGTAATGAGTGGTCTTTATTAATAAAATTATTTAATTTTTTTTGGGTAGAATTTGTTGCCAGATGTATAGAGCGTATGTCTAATAAGGAATTGGTTAACCCATTTACGATCGCTGTGCCAATTTGGGAACACTTAATTTTTAAGGCTGTATTAAAAAAAGGTTAACTCTGGTTTATTTCTTTTTGCATTATTGAGTAGAGGAAAGTGCTCAGAATAAATATTAAATCAAACAATTTAACTAAATTCATTGTTATTGTTGTAATAATCTATTAAACTTCAGTGGCCAAAAATATACTAAAAACATGTTATAAAATAAATTTGCTATAATTTTTTAGACAAAGTATGCCAGTTATTAATTTGAAACAAACGGTCTAAAAATAATCTGATAACATAGTAATGCCCGTGTCTGCCATTTCACTCTGTTTCTAGTTTCTGTGACGGCTCTAAACCGTTAAAAAACGCGAGCTACATAAAAACGGAAATTCCCTCTAATGTCCTAATTATTAATATTTTTTAGCATTTTTTTTACGTTTCTGCTTTTTTGCATTGTTGAAAATAAATATACCTTGAAGTTTCAAAAATTTAACTTGTACTTTTTGATTGGCTGTAAATGGGTTAATGGTTTTAAGCCTAGTCGATATTAGAAGATTTTTGAAGAAATATTGATTTGTACCTTCATGTAAAAACTATTGCAAATAGCACGATAAAACAATTTGTTTATGGGGCATTGGGTAATAGAATATACTAATAAACGCAGAAAATAACTGTAAGGTCGGTTTTAAATCCGGAAAAGTCGGGTAAGCATATTTGTAACCAGTTATTTTTTGGTCATCGTCAAACAAAAATAAGTAGTTATTCACCTAAAAAGGAAGTACTTACAGTTTGCTCCAATATTACTTGCCTACTTACCGGGTAAGTAAAGATTTTGGTGGGTTTTTACGACATTATTTTAAAACACGGTGAAGTCATTGGAGGCAAGTACTTAACACAAACGATTACAAGTAATTAGAAAAAGTAGTCATTGTAAATTTGCATGAAAAAACGTATACAGCTTCTATATCTTCACTGGCAAGATGACTAATGCATTAGAAAGTATTTATATAACACATTATTGGTAAGACCTTATTAGACTAATTCTATATAATCCAGACGATATGTAGTAGTCACTGAAAAGTATGTTGTTAGTTAAGTAATTACAAATGAAAGCCATTACCTAGTTTTTGCTGCGCAGTTTGCAATGTCAAAGAACTTGTCAAGGCACTAGTTCTGATATATTCAAGATTCAAAAATATTATTGTTTACTTTTAAGCAATTTTATATATAAATCCCAATCTCTTTTTTTTAGAAATTTATTTACATATTTAAATTCCATACACAAAAACAACCAATCAGAAAATTTTATATAACTTTTTTTTTATCACAATTACCTATAAAAAAATACTAGGTCTATATACAAATGTGAGTTTATTTACACTTTTTTTTATACTCATACAATAAATAAAATATTTACCAATAAAAATTCAACATAATAATAAAATAAAATAAAAAAATATATACATATTTACATACATTGTATGTTTGTATATAAAATTTTTATATAAAATATATAAAAAGCTATAGAAAATTTGTATATATTTTGCAACCCTTATGAAAAATTCATAAAAAATTTATACTCCAACAGAGGCAGAGGATAAAATTGCTAATAAAAACATTTATATACTTTTGGTTTTTTTTGTTTTAAATAAAAATTCTTTATGTAAATGGAAAATATATATAATGTAGGGTGGTGGTGGTTAGAGTATGAGGGTTGGAAAAAAAGTAACAAAAAGAATTGTTGAAAAATATAAAAAAATATTCAGCAAAAAAACATACTTTAACAAAAACTAAGGGATGATCGAAATGACATATATTTTTTGTGTTTGAAAATATATATTGTTTTTTAAGGATATTTTTTTAAACAGGTATGAGTCTGGTGTAATGGCTTTGTTTAAAAAAAAAACTGAAACAGATACTTTTTTTAGCAACAACATGTGTTTTTTTATTGTTTTTGTAAGGATGATTGACTATCTGTAGTATAACCGTAAACAATTTGAAAAAAGATTTTTTGTGTGAAAAAAAAGGTTCTGGAATTTGTTTAGAGGAGTAACAACTTATTGGAATGTTAAAAAAAAAGGATCCTTAGGATACATTGTTTGTCTTTGTAAAGGATTTAAGGATTTCTGTAACACTCGCTATTGTCAAATTGTCTGTGGTAATTTGAGTTTTTATAAAGAAATTCTAGAAACAGGTGATGTCCCAGTTTGTTAAGAAACCCACATGATATTTTATAGGATATGGAAGTTTCGATATGACAATGTCATATTTAGAAAATTTGACATTTATGTCAAAAGGAAAACACAAATATTAAACGGAAATAAGTGTTTAATTTCTGCTATCTAATGAGAAAGAAAAGTGATATAAAATTTGTAGGCCAAAAAATCACTTAAAAAGGAAAAAATCAAGGTGTAAACCCCCCCTAAAAGCCAAAAACTTTTTGAACGCCCTTAAAGAAAATCTACAAAAAAAAATATCGCGTGTTATTACCCAAACCCAAACCACCATAATAAAAACACGTGATATTTTATAAACAATCTAGATAAAATTCCTAGAAATCCCACAGCTGTTTAAGTGAAAATAATTGAACAAAAATAACACTAAATTACATTTGATTATATGAAATTTAGCAATACTTTAACATAACTAGCAAAAAAAACCCTTATAAAAATCCTTTAAAAACCACCAAACTATACAAAATTTTTCAGCTGTAAACTCCAAACAAAAACTCTTTTATTTTGCAAATTCATATATGTCAAAGAACAAAAATTTATTAAAATACAGGTGACTTTTTTCGAAAATCAACTAACAACTCCCGTTTCATATGAAATGTCATCTATCATCTATTTAAATTTTCTTTTAGTTTCCTTTTTCTATATTCAAAATAGTCCTGAAAGGGCATCCTTTTTATATTATAAATATAAATGTTTGTTTTTTTTTTTTGTTCAAGTGCTAATCCTTTGTCTTTTATTTAACTCCTTTTATTTGGTTTTTTGGCTCACCAGCTGTTGTTAAATTTTGTCAAGTCATATTTTCTTTTTCTCAATTTCTTGCAATTGCTGTTTGTGGTCGTTGTTGGTTTTTTTTGGGAAATTTTTGTTGATTTTTGCCTTAGAAAACTAAAGTATCAAATGTTTTTTTGATTATTGATTTTCTTTGTTAAATTAATGCGTTTCACCCTTTCATTTCCTACTTTTATATGTTTATTAAGAGAAATTAATGGCAGCTGTTTTGCTTCAAGAATTGTAATTGTCCTGGAATCAGAAATCAAACAAAATTATGACTATAACCAGTTTATATTTCAGTCTATAGTCTAGTCTATATTCTAGTCTATAGTCTAGTCTATATTCTAGTCTATGGTATAGTCTATAGTCTAGTCTATAGTCTAGTCTATGGTATAGTCTAGTCTATAGTTTAGTCTATAGTTTAGTCTATAGTTTAGTCAATAGTTTAGTCAATAGTGTAGTCTATAGTCTAGTCTATAGTCTAGTCTATAGTCTAGTCTATAGTCTAGTCTATAGTCTAGTCTATAGTCTAGTCTATAGTCTAGTCTATAGTCTAGTCTATAGTCTAGTCTATAGTCTAGTCTATAGTCTAGTCTATAGTCTAGTCTATAGTCTAGTCTATAGTCTAGTCTATAGTCTAGTCTACAGTCTAGTCTATAGTCTAGTCTATAGTCTAGTCTATAGTCTAGTCTATAGTCTAGTCTATAGTCTAGTCTACAGTCTAGTCTATAGTCTAGTCTATAGTCTAGTCTATAGTCTAGTCTATAGTCTAGTCTATAGTCTAGTCTATAGTCTAGTCTATAGTCTAGTCTATAGTCTAGTCTATAGTCTAGTCTATAGTCTAGTCTATAGTCTAGTCTATAGTCTAGTCTATAGTCTAGTCTATAGTCTAGTCTATAGTCTAGTCTATAGTCTAGTCTATAGTCTAGTCTATAGTCTAGTCTATAGTCTAGTCTATAGTCTAGTCTATAGTCTAGTCTATAGTCTAGTCTATAGTCTAGTCTATAGTCTAGTCTATAGTCTAGTCTATAGTCTAGTCTATAGTCTAGTCTATAGTCTAGTCTATAGTCTAGTCTATAGTCTAGTCTATAGTCTAGTCTATAGTCTAGTCTATAGTCTAGTCTATAGTCTAGTCTATAGTCTAGTCTATAGTCTAGTCTATAGTCTAGTCTATAGTCCTAGTCTATAGTCTAGTCTATAGTCTAGTCTATAGTCTAGTCTATAGTCTAGTCTATAGTCTAGTCTATAGTCTAGTCTATAGTCTAGTCTATAGTCTAGTCTATAGTCTAGTCTATAGTCTAGTCTATAGTCTAGTCTATAGTCTAGTCTATAGTCTAGTCTATAGTCTAGTCTATAGTCTAGTCTATAGTCTAGTCTATAGTCTAGTCTATAGTCTAGTCTATAGTCTAGTCTATAGTCTAGTCTATAGTCTAGTCTATAGTCTAGTCTATAGTCTAGTCTATAGTCTAGTCTATAGTCTAGTCTATAGTCTAGTCTATAGTCTAGTCTATAGTCTAGTCTATAGTCTAGTCTATAGTCTAGTCTATAGTCTAGTCTATAGTCTAGTCTATAGTCTAGTCTATAGTCTAGTCTATAGTCTAGTCTATAGTCTAGTCTATAGTCTAGTCTATAGTCTAGTCTATAGTCTAGTCTATAGTCTAGTCTATAGTCTAGTCTATAGTCTAGTCTATAGTCTAGTCTATAGTCTAGTCTAGTCTAGTCTATAGTCTAGTCTATAGTCTAGTCTATAGTCTAGTCTATAGTCTAGTCTATAGTCTAGTCTATAGTCTAGTCTATAGTCTAGTCTATAGTCTAGTCTATAGTCTAGTCTATAGTCTAGTCTATAGTCTAGTCTATAGTCTAGTCTATAGTCTAGTCTATAGTCTAGTCTATAGTCTAGTCTATAGTCTAGTCTATAGTCTAGTCTATAGTCTAGTCTATAGTCTAGTCTATAGTCTAGTCTATAGTCTAGTCTAGTCTATAGTCTAGTCTATAGTCTAGTCTATAGTCTAGTCTATAGTCTAGTCTATAGTCTAGTCTATAGTCTAGTCTATAGTCTAGTCTATAGTCTAGTCTATAGTCTAGTCTATAGTCTAGTCTATAGTCTAGTCTATAGTCTAGTCTATAGTCTAGTCTATAGTCTAGTCTATAGTCTAGTCTATAGTCTAGTCTATAGTCTAGTCTATAGTCTAGTCTATAGTCTAGTCTATAGTCTAGTCTATAGTCTAGTCTATAGTCTAGTCTATAGTCTTGTTTATAGTCTAGTCTATAGTCTAGTCTATAGTCTAGTCTATAGTCTAGTCTATAGTCTAGTCTATAGTCCAGTCAATAGTCTAGTCTATAGTCTAGTCTATAGTCCAGTCTATAGTCTAGTCTATAGTGTAGTCTATAGGCTAGTCAATAGTCTAGTCTATAGTCTAGTCTATAGTCTAGTCTATAGTCTAATCTATAGTCTAGTCTATAGTCTAGTCTATAGTCTAGTCTATAGTCTAGTCTATAGTCTGGTCTATATCTAGTCTATAGGCTAGTATATATTCTAGTTTATAGTCTAGTCTATAGTCTAGTCTATAGTCTAGTCTATAGTCTAGTCTATAGTCTAGTCTATAGTCTAGTCTATAGTCTAGTCTATAGTTCAGTCTATAGCCTAGTCTATGTTTTAGTCTATAGTTTAGTCTATAGTCTAGTCTATAGTGTAGTCTATAGTGTAGTCTTTAGTCTAATCTATTGTCTAGTATAATGTCTAGTTTATGGTGTAGTCTAGTGTATGATTAAGACTATTTTCTAGGCTACATACTATAGTCTAGGCACTGCAGTCTAGACTATAGTTCATATTATATTCAAAAATGTAAATATATTTATATTAATTTATTTATAATAGCAATTTAATATCCTCCAAATGAATGAACTAAAAGCCATTTTGTTAATTTAATTGTTTAGAATATTCCTTCATTAATCAAACCTCCATATTTTTTTCAAAGTTCATTTATTACCTTTCCATTTTCTCTTTGGGGTACTAAATACGCCCCCTTTTTATTTTTCAAAACTTTTTTTTGATGTGTTTTAAATTTTTCCATATTATTTTTATTTTTATTTATTTTTAGAGACAATGAAAAAAAATTAAAAGAAATATTATAAAAATGAAGAAAAAGTATTATAAAAAATACGCTTGCGCCATAATTTTTCCTTCAGAGTGTTGAAATATGTATTTGAAAAGTAAGAGTTTTATTTATGTATGTATGTATGTCTGTCTGTCGGACTGACAGTTGTTTAACACTTTCCCAAAAAATAAGAATAAAAGGAAAGCAAGAGCAACAACTAGAAATGTAATCTTAAATAAAAATTACTTAACACTTAAGAAACCAATTAAGTTGTAAGGAACTGTAATAAAAATATACATACATATACTTTTTTCAATGAATATAGTTTTTGTTTTGGGGTGGGGGAGATGTTTAAGGAAACTATGTAGTACATGGGTAAATGTTACTACATTGATAGTGATATAGGAAAGTAATGGTACAAAATGAAAAATATTTGGTATGAAAAAGAAGGTGTTGGTTTTGTGAAAAATTACAACCTGGACTATAGAGTAAACGGAAATCTGAACTCTAGTCTAGACTATAGACTAGGACTAGAGTGTTGACTATAGTCTGGATTATAGTCTCGTTTATAGTTTGGACGCTAATGTCATCTCTAGTATGGAATATAGTCGGGACTATATTTAGGACTCTAGTCTGTACTATAGTCTGGACTATAGTCTGAACTATATTCTGAACTATAGACTGGACTCTGTTCTGGTCTAATGCCATATCACTATTCTGGACTACTATCTTGACTATAGTCTGGACTATGATTCACACTATAGATTGGACTGTAATCTGAACTATAGTCCCACTATCGTCCATTTAATTTTGTTAGTCACTGTAAACATTCAAACTCAATATTATATATTTAAAGTAAATAAATAAAAACAAATGTGTTGAAATCAGATCTTCAATTTAAGTAACAAAAAAAAAAACGAAAACAAAAGACAATTAAACCCCCAGAGTATGTAGAAACCAAGAAAAGGATTACAACTTGAAAAAGATTTCTATGAATGAAAATTGTAAATATTTGAAAGAGTATGTGTGTGGATATCTTTAGAATACACACATGTTTAGGGTACATAATATTAAGAATGAGGTGCGTGCTACCACAAGATTTACTACTTCTTACATGTTCTCAATATAAAGTTAGAAAAGAAAACAAAATAAACTATAAACTATTACTGCCAGCTACGGACACTACAACACTAACATGATGATGACATTGAACTTGAAAACTACAGATTAGAGAATAAGAAAAAAAAGATAAAAAGAAGAAATTTGTGGAAAAGAAAGTGTTACAAAGGGGTTGCAACGAGCACATTTGTTGCTGGTACTTCAAAAGTGTTGTGTTTTTATTTTAAATCTGTAATTAATGATCTTTACACAGCTACTTACATAAAAACATTAATAAAAATAAATAAATTAGATAATATTACCCCTATCTTTATCGTGGGGCATTAAAAAAGGATGAAAATTAAATCAAAATGTTAATTTTCAGGCTGAAGACGAATTTTAGGTACACTAATATCTGGGTGATTATCTATACTATGATCTTTTACATTCTACTCTGTAATCTAGACTGTAATTCCTAGTTTGTACAAAAGTCTGTAATCTATAGTTTGGATTCTCGTCTAGTCTACAGTCTGGACTGAACTCTAGGTTTTAGTGCGAACTGACTAGCCTTTAGTTTGGACAATAGTCTAATCCATAGTCCTGACTATAGTCTGATCTATAGTCCTGACTGTAGTGTGAAATATAGTCTGTAACTTAGTCTAGTCTATTTTCTTATCTATAGTCTAGTCTATAGTGTAGGCTATAGTCTAATCCATAGTCCTGACTATAGTCTAGTCTATAGTCTAGTCTATAATCTAGTCTATAGTCTAATCCATAGTCCTGACTATAGTCTAGTCTATAGTCTAGTCTATAATCTAGTCTATAATCTAGTCTATATCTAGTCTATAATCTAGTCTATAGTCTAGTCTATAGTCTAGTCTATAGCCTAGTCTATAGTCTAGTCTATAGTCTAGTCTATGTCTAGTCTATAGTCTAGTCTATAGTCTAGTCTATAGTCTAGTCTATAGTCTAGTCTATAGTCTAGTCTATAGTCTAGTCTATAGTCTAGTCTATAGTCTAGTCTATAGTCTAGTCTATAGTCTAGTCTATAAACTAGTCATAGTCTAGTCTATAGTCTAGTCTATAGTCAAGTCTATCGTCTAGTCTATAGTCACGTCTATAGTCTATGTTCTATAGCCTAGTCTATAGTCTAGTCTATAGTCTAGTCTATAGTCTAGTCTAGTTAGTCTAGTCTAGTCTATAGTCTAGTCTATAGTCTAGTTTATAGTCTAGTCTATAGTCTAGTCTATAGTCTAGTCTATAGTCTAGTCTATAGTCTAGTCTATAGTCTAGTCTATAGTCTAGTCTATAGTCTAGTCTATAGTCTAGTCTATAGTCTAGTCTATAGTCTAGTCTATAGTCTAGTCTATAGTCTAGTCTATAGTCTAGTCTATAGTCTAGTCTATAGTCTAGTCTATAGTCTAGTCTATAGTCTAGTCTATAGTCTAGTCTATAGTCTAGTCTATAGTCTAGTCTATAGTCTAGTCTATAGTCTAGTCTATAGTCTAGTCTATAGTCTAGTCTATAGTCTAGTCTATAGTCTAGTCTATAGTCTAGTCTATAGTCTAGTCTATAGTCTAGTCTATAGTCTAGTCTATAGTCTAGTCTATAGTCTAGTCTATAGTCTAGTCTATAGTCCAGTCTATAGTCTAGTCTATAGTCTAGTCTATAGTCTAGTCTATAGTCTAGTCTATAGTCTAGTCTATAGTCTAGTCTATAGTCTAGTCTATAGTCTAGTCTATAGTCTAGTCTATAGTCTAGTCTATAGTCTAGTCTATAGTCTAGTCTATAGTCTAGTCTAAAGTCTAGTCTATAGTCTAGTCTATAGTCTAGTCTATAGTCTAGTCTATAGTCTCTAGTCTATAGTCTAGTCTATAGTCTAGTCTAAAGTCTAGTCTATAGTCTAGTCTATAGTCTAGTCTACAGTCTAGTCTATAGTCTAGTCTATAGTCTAGTCTATAGTCTAGTCTATAGTCTAGTCTATAGTCTAGTCTATAGTCTAGTCTATAGTCTAGTCTATAGTCTAGTCTATAGTCTAGTCTATAGTCTAGTCTATAGTCTAGTCTATAGTCTAGTCTATAGTCTAGTCTATAGTCTAATCTATAGTCTAGTCTATAGTCTAGTCTATAGTCTAGTCTATAGTCTAGTCTATAGTCTAGTCTATAGTCTAGTCTATAGTCTAGTCTATAGTATAGTCTAGTCTATAGTCTAGTCTATAGTCTAGTCTATAGTCTAGTCTATAGTCTAGTCTATAGTCTAGTCTATAATCAAGACTTTTGTCTAGTTTACAGTCTATATTCCATTTTTCATTTACTAGTGTCTCTTGGGAGAATCGAATCGAATCTATGGGTCGTATGGTACTTTATCAAGATATTCCTGTATAAATACAAAGGATGTCACAAAAATATGAATAAATCTATATAATCACCCAAAAATATAGTAAAACTAAAACAAACTAATCAACAAGTTGTATCGACCCAATTAAAACAAACAAATGATACATCATTTTTTTATAAACCCTTTTTCTACGACTTCTTAAAAATCAAAATTAAACCCTTATAATCCTTTAAGTATTTAAAACTCCATTAGTCAAACCATAAAAAAGGAATCCCTATATGGTTAACAAATATTTAAAGGGATTACATTCTTATATAAACAAGAGCAACCCTTGCAACGTGTTGCATCAACAAAAAGGTGTGTAGCATCCGACACAATAGAAAAACAATCTAAAAAATCTTTATTAAAAAAACATAAACAATGAAAATCATTTCTTTATTTGTTTTTTGAAAAATTACCCTCCTCATCCTAATTTGGGATACTTATCACTTTTTATTAAGTGTCGGAAATTAACCACCAATAAAAAAGTACAATGATTTTGATCGCTGATCATTTCATAACTATTACACGTAAGTATTTAATTTAGACATAAACAACTTCCGTTTTTTTAAACCGTGTTTTTTCTCTTCATTAGCTCCCTCCCTTTTTTATGTGTAATTGAGCAAGGAGTGTTTTTTAGGGGTTTCCTTTTTTTCCGGTGTGTTTTTTTTTTTTTTTGTCTATTACATATGATGTTATGTAAGTGCACTGTGGGTAAACACCCTTAAATTGTTTCTGTGTTTGTTTTTTAAGCGCCACTTAAATTAATTTTTTATTTATTATTCTGTTCATTTTAATTGTGTAATAAGTACGAAAAAAATTAGGGTCTTTGTAAATGTATATTTTTTATGGAAATGGGGTGATTTTTTATGCGCTTAATAAAAAAGGCGATTATTTGAAAAAAATCAATAATTGACAGCCAGGGGAATTTTGTATGCATGTAATTTTAACCTTTAATTTAGCAATTAACCTTTGAGTTTTCAAGGGGATTTGTTTTTTATTGAAGTACGACTTGTTGACTTTTTTGGGATGTAGATTTTTTTAATAAGAACTGTTGAATCAATTGAGAATTATATAGGTACTTAGTAGGGTGTTGAAATGTTAAACTAAAATTTTAACTAGAATGTTAAGACTAGACTTTAAACTAGACTGCAGTAAATATTATATATTACACTATTGTTAAGATTTTAGTCTAGAAAAAGACTTCCCAGACTATAGACTAGTCTATAGACTAGACTATAGACTAGACTATAGACTAGTCTATAGACTAGACTATAGACTAGACTATAGACTAGACTATAGACTAGTCTATAGACTAGACTATAGACTAGACTATAGACTAGACTATAGACTAGACTATAGACTAGACTATAGACTAGACTATAGACTAGTCTATAGACTAGACTATAGACTAGACTAAAGACTAGACTATAGACTAGACTATAGACTAGACTATAGACTAGACATAGACTAGACTATAGACTAGACTAAGACTAGACTATAGACTACACTATAGACTACACTATAGACTAGACTATAGACTACACTATAGACTAGACTATAGACTAGACTATAGACTAGACTATAGACTAGACTATAGACTAGACTATGACTAGACTATAGACTAGACTATAGACTAGACTATAGACATAGTCTATAGACTAGACTATAGACTAGACTAAAGACTAGACTATAAGACTAGACCATAGACTAGACTATAGACTAGACTATAGACTAGACTATAGACTGGACTATAGACTAGACTATAGACTAGACTATAGACTGGACTATAGACTAGACTATAGACTAGACTATAGACTACACTATAGACTAGACTATAGACTAGACTATAGACTAGACTATAGACTAGACTATAGACTAGACTATAGACTAGACTATAGACTAGACTATAGACTAGACTATAAACTAGACTATAGACTAGACTAAAGACTAGACTATAGACTACACTATAGACTAGACTATAGACTAACGAGACTATAGACTAGACTATAGACTAGACTATAGACTAGACTATAGACTACACTATAGACTAGACTATAGACTAGACTATAGACTAGACTATAGACTAGACTATAGACTAGACTATAGACTAGACTATAGACTAGACTATAGACTAGACTATAGACTAGACTATAGACTAGACTATAGACTAGACTATAGACTAGACTAGACTAGACTATAGACTAGACTATAGACTAGACTAGACTATAGACTAGACTATAGACTAGACTATAGACTAGACTATAGACTAGACTATAGACTAGACTATAGACTAGACTATAGACTAGACTATAGACTAGACTATAGACTAGACTATAGACTAGACTATAGACTAGACTATAGACTAGACTATAGACTAGACTATAGACTAGACTATAGACTAGACTATAGACTAGACTATAGACTAGACTATAGACTAGACTATAGACTAGACTATAGACTAGACTAGACTAGACTATAGACTAGACTATAGACTAGACTATAGACTAGACTATAGACTAGACTATAGACTAGACTAGACTAGACTATAGACTAGACTATAGACTAGACTATAGACTAGACTATAGACTAGACTATAGACTAGACTATAGACTAGACTATAGACTAGACTATAGACTAGACTATAGACTACACTATAGACTAAAACAAAATTGCTCCAGATGTGAAAAGAAAAAAATCCGGATTCGCAACATCAATTATCAAAAGGATCATCTCTGTTTTAAAAAGTTATAAAATTGATCAAGATGTTTAATAAATGAAAAGAACATCTTGTGACACGCCAAATATTAAAGGAGTGCTTTCCTTTCAGTGTTTCACTGTTAACAAATCCTTGGACTAGACTAGACTAGACTATAGACTAGACTATAGACTAGACTATAGACTAGACTATAGACTAGACTATAGACTAGACTATAGACTAGACTATAGACTAGACTATAGACTAGACTATAGACTACACTATAGACTAAAACAAAATTGCTCCAGATGTGAAAAGAAAAAAATCCGGATTCGCAACATCAATTATCAAAAGGATCATCTCTGTTTTAAAAAGTTATAAAATTGATCAAGATGTTTAATAAATGAAAAGAACATCTTGTGACACGCCAAATATTAAAGGAGTGCTTTCCTTTCAGTGTTTCACTGTTAACAAATCCTTGGACAGATGAATATCCCTGCAGTTGTATGGATAGACTTACGATACAATATAAAAACATACAGCCTCTAATATTTCGAGATACGTTCCCTTTTATTAATATTTTTGAATAACAATTGTAAATGATCTCTTTTTCCATCACCCACTTCTAAAAATGTCAACATTTTCCTATAAAATTTCATGGCAAAATAGGCTTAGTTCTCAGTAATAAAAAAAAATTGAAAGTGATCCTATTTTTTAAGATCATTTCATGCATATTAAGATTAGAAATCAAATGACTCAATATCCAAAAAGAAAAGAAGTTTTAATCTAAAATGATGTTTAAGTAGAAACGAGGAAAACTACTTTCATGGTCAATTAGTGATTAACAATTAGGAAAAATTTAAGACACATAAAAAAACGACAAACTACTACTGGGTAAATGGACTAAAAAACTAATCCTGTCAGCGTGTGATTGGCATACGTAATAAATAGATCATAAACATTTCATTGAAAACATGAGAAATAGAGACATTTAAGATTTTAAGGACATCATGAAAATAAAAATGGTATTTTACTTAGAAACATAAAAAAACAAGATTTTAATCTCCAAACCAAAAAATCATGATAACAAAAGTTACCAAAAAATCAGAGAAGTAAAACTAAAAAAAATCGCCAACAATATGAAAATGTCACGCTTATTGAAGAAATACAATAATAATTGTCATCTGCTGTTGCTGTCGCTTTATTGTGGCTACAAACAGGGACTGACTCACTTACCAATTGTCTGGGTAAACTGACTGTCAGTGTGTCTCTGTCTGTATATATTTATATGATGATTTGACATCTAAACAAAATAACGTGTTATGAATATGAGTCATTTGGACGTTTATAAAAGTGATTTTGTTTTTTTCAATATGTATAAGGATGTACGCACTTTAAATAGTTGTAAGTGTGTGTGCATGCTGTATGGAAAATTGTCCAAAAAAATCCGGGTATTAAAAAAATAATAAATTTGTGTTGGAGAGGAGTATTGTATGTACGTAGATATTTACGCACAGGCTATTACACTGAGACACAGTGGTGCAGTTGGAAAAAGTAATGTACGTTTAATGTATAGATTTAGTTTATTAGCACATAGTATCGAGACCCAATCACACCTTGACAGGGACGTAGGATTCGGAATCAATTCTGATCTAGAGTTATTTACCTTTTCCTGGTCTCTTAAGCAATCTAATTCAATCATCCAGTTTTTAGTAGGCATTAGTGTGCATTAATGCTCCCGAATTGGAGGAGGTACTCAAACTCCAATCGTGGTTCGAAAAGAAATCAGAGAAACGCAGGATGTCATCTGTTTTTAGGCCGCTTGGATACCTCTTTGTTCAGACCATATTTATTTCATCATTCCTTGAAAGGTGTGGAGGATTCAGAACCAATTCTGATATAGATATATTTACCTTTCTCTGGTCTCTTGCGCGTCCTCAAAATCAGCCTAAACTGATTCAGTTCATATTTATTTCATCACACCTTGAGAGGTATGTATGTTGTATTCTGAACCAATTCTCTTAA
This sequence comes from Lucilia sericata, assembly GCF_015586225.1. Lineage (NCBI taxonomy): Eukaryota > Metazoa > Arthropoda > Insecta > Diptera > Calliphoridae > Lucilia > Lucilia sericata. The sequence continues at coordinate 112,111 of NW_023995296.1, forward strand.
GCGTTCTAATTCAATCATCAAGTTTAGTGTGGATTAATCCTCCCGAATTGGAGGAGGTACTCAAACTCCTATCACGGTTCGAATAGAGATCTGAGAAACGCAGGATGTCATCTGTTTTTAGGCCGTTTGGATGCCTCTTTCTTTTTATTTTTGGTCAAATCAACGTAAACTGATTCAGTCCATATTTATTTCATCACACCTTGAGAGGGATGTAGGATTCGGAATCAATTCTGGTCTAGAGTTATTTACCTTTTCCTGGTCTCTTACGCGTCCTCATTCCATCGTCAAGTTTTTAATAGGCTTTAGCGTAGAATAATCCATCATAATTGGAGGAGGTATACAAACTCTTATCGTAGTTCGAAAAGAGATTTGCACCAGAGGGAGGATTTCTATGCTTATATTGGACCTAGAGTTCATCATCTTGATATCCTTGGAATGTCGCATTGATCGGTATTTATTTTAGTCGTTGACCTGACCTCCATAAATGTAATATTTTATATTAAATTCCTCAGCGCCTTATCCCTTTTTGTGAATCCGAACTGGATCTCGAGCCCTATACATTGCATATACCGAAGTAAGCATTTTTCGTTCAACGTTTCGTATTAGGCTTAAGTATTGGGTCATAAGCCAATACCCGACAGGGAATTTCCATATTAGGCGGATTAGAAGTCTTGGTAAACCCCTTCTCAATACATTCGGATCATCACCCGAATCTAAGTAATGCTGACTAAATCGTCTGTATAGCCAGTGGTACATAATCACTTTTCCATAAAAGAGTGGGTTAGCAGTTTACACCTCTGTCAGAAAGAGAATAAGATCTAGACATTGGGAACAGACGATAATTAGCCAGGATTTCAGTGCTCGATATGGATGAGAATGTTGCTGCTGTCTTGTACATTTGAAGAACTTAACACGGATAATCATTGGCAGAGACTCCAGCTAAGGCTAAACGTTTTGAAATTAGAATGACTCCCCTAGTCACCGGAAGAACTTCAGTTTTTTATCTAAGACCCATATGGTAACGGATTGAGATTTATGCAACACATTTCTCTTTCGCAACTTTCTCTGATACTTGTGCCATGTGCTCAGTAAGTGGAAAGGCAATTAAAGTTAAGAAACACACAGTTTTCGGATAATAGAGAGTGGAATTTAAACTTTATCAACTACGACACCAGTTGTCTTTAGAAAATATTACTTGAACCTGTGTTCATACCAAAACTGCTCTGGCGGTTCCCTTTTCTAATTTCTAATTAATTTCTTCAACCCAACCCACTGTGCTAAAATACAAATTACTTGCATTATTTGTGTATGTATGCATTTTTTGTTGTTTTTATTTTTGTCTAAATAACGGAAGAGAATTTCGAAAAAAAACACAACAAATAAATTCACTTTTTTGTTGTTGTCGTAGGATAGTGTAGAGAATAATGATTGTTGTTGCTGCTGATGTTAGTAGATACGATTCAAAGTCCTCTCGTCATACGATTGATGTTCGTGCAATAGTGCAATGACTAAACGAAGTTACTACTTACTCGCAAGTAGTATTTTGCTAATGTGTTGTTTGTATAGCTGTGGTGTCTGGTGGTGGTAGGAGTAAATTTGTTGCTTTTTTTTTTTTTTTGTTTTTACATTTCCTTGAATAGGAGTTGTATTTGATAGTTATTATGTGTGATTTTGTTTATGGTGTGCGAGTGTAGTTTTTGTTGTTGTTTTGGGTCGTGTTTGTGCATTTCTTGTAGTAGTTGGCGCGTCATTCTGTAGTGTCAGCTGAAAATATTCCGCACACCCGGTGCATTTTGTTAATTGTATGTATATTTTTTGATGTTAAATAATTAACTCAAAAGGGAAATGTCCATTGGATAAAAAGCAGAAAAGAATTGACTACACTATAGATAAGACTATAGACTAGACTGTAGACTAGACTATAGACCAGACTATAGACTAGACTATAGACCAGACTATAGACTATACTATAGACTAAACTATAAACTAGACTAAAGACTAGACTAGACTATAGACTATACTATAGACTAGACCATAGACTAGGCTATAGACTATACTATTGACTAGCCTATAGACTAGACTATAGACTAGACTATAGACTAGACTATAAACTAGACTATTGACTAGACTATATACCAGAATATAGACTAGACTATAGACTAGGCAGTTCTGCTTACCAAAAGTGGTAGACTAGACTATAGACTAGACTATAGACTAGACTATAGACTAGACTATAGACTAGACTATAGACTAGACTATAGACTAGACTATAGACTAGACTATAAACTAGACTAGACTATAGACTAGACTAGACTATAGACTAGACTATAGACTAGACTATAGACTAGACTATAGACTAGACTATAGACTAGACTATAGACTAGACTATAGACTAGACTATAGACTAGACTATAGACTAGACTATAGACTAGACTATAGACTAGACTATAGACTAGACTATAGACTAGACTATAGACTAGACTATAGACTAGACTATAGACTAGACTATAGACTAGACTATAGACTAGACTATAGACTAGACTATAGACTAGACTATAGACTAGACTATAGACTAGACTATAGACTAGACTATAGACTAGACTATAGACTAGACTAGACTAGACTAGACTAGACTAGACTATAGACTAGACTATAGACTAGACTATAGACTAGACTATAGACTAGACTATAGACTAGACTAGACTATAGACTAGACTATAGACTAGACTATAGACTAGACTATAGACTAGACTATAGACTTGACTATAGACTAAACTATATACAAGACAAAAATTGTTCCACAAAATTTTTCGAGTGTCTATCTTTCACATTTAAATGCAAAACTAAAACATTGAACTGGCATTTGCGTGTATTTTGTTATTCATATTTATTCATTTTAAATTCATCGTTGTTGGCGTTGTGATGTCCTGAAATCAACCGGATGGTGTTAAATATATACTATTCGTATGTATACTATTGACAAACAATCGTTTGCACACCAAAAGTAACCGTATCTCTTTTTCAACCAAAAAAATCTATATTAATATCACTACAACTAAACACAGGCAACTAAAAAAACTTAAAAATATCCTGTTCGTAAAGGATGTGGAAAAAAATAAATACGTATTTAAATTGGGAAAAAATGGCATAATATTAATTTTTCTATACATATATCTCTACTTTTAAATAGACGCTTTTTAAAAAATTCTGCATAATCACTTTTGGTGAATTTGGATAAAAATGAGAAAAATATATATTAAAAAGGACAATTTTATGCAGGCTTAATTTTGCAGGATTTTTATGTGTACATGCACTAAACATGCATAAAACATGTTATAGTTGTTGTTTTTATCTATTACATTTTATTTTGTTTATTTATTATTACATACTTTTTTGCATATTTTTATTATTGGAATTTTATTCCGTGCTTCCAGAATTTTCTTAATGTTTTAAATTAATAGAGAAGAACTTCATGGTAGACATTTAAGAGGGTGGAACTAGTCTGCATTTTAAATTAATTAAATTAATTTAAAATATAATTTTCTCTAACGTGTAGGACAACCTTAATTACATGTGTAGTTGTTATGATTTTATACTAAACTATCTATATACTAGACTATAGACAAGACTATAGACTAGACTAAAGAATAGACTACAGACTAGACTACAAACTAGACTATAGGCTAGACTATAGACTAGACTATAGAATAGACTAGACTATAGACTAGACTATAGACTAGACTATAGAATAGACTAGACTATAGACTAGACTATAGACTAGACTATAGACTAGACTATAGACTAGACTATAGACTAGACTATAGAATAGACTAGACTATAGACTAGACTATAGACTAGACTATAGACTAGACTATAGACTAGACTATAGACTAGACTATAGACTAGACTATAGACTAGACTATAGACTAGACTATAGACTAGACTATAGACTAGACTATAGACTAGACTATAGACTAGACTATAGACTAGACTATAGACTAGACTATAGACTAGACTATAGACTAGACTATAGACTAGACTATAGACTAGACTATAGACTAGACTATAGACTAGACTATAGACTAGACTAGACTACTAGACTAGACTATAGACTAGACTATAGACTAGACTTAGACTAGACTATAGACTATACTTAGACTAGACTATAGACTAGACTATAGACTAGACTATAGACTAGACTATAGACTAGACTATAGACTAGACTATAGACTAGACTATAGACTAGACTAGACTAGACTATAGACTAGACTATAGACTAGGACTATAGACTAGACTATAGACTAGACTATAGACTAGACTATAGACTAGACTATAGACTAGACTATAGACTAGACTATAGACTAGACTATAGACTAGACTATAGACTAGACTATAGACTAGACTATAGACTAGACTATAGACTAGACTATAGACTAGACTATAGACTAGACTATAGACTAGACTATAGACTAGACTATAGACTAGACTATAGACTAGACTATAGACTAGACTATAGACTAGACTATAGACTAGACTATAGACTAGACTATAGACTAGACTATAGACTAGACTATAGACTAGACTATAGACTAGACTATAGAACTGAGACTATAGACTAGACTATAGACTAGACTATAGACTAGACTATAGACTAGACTATAGACTAGACTATAGACTAGACTATAGACTAGACTATGACTAGACTATAGACTAGACTATACTAGACTATAGACTAGACTATAGACTAGACTATAGACTAGACTATAGACTGACTATAGACTAACTATAGACTAACTATAGACTGACTATAGACTAGACTATAGACTAGACTATAGACTAGACTATAGACTAGACTATAGACTAGACTATAGACTAGACTATAGAGACTATAGACTAGACTATAGACTAGACTATAGACTAGACTATAGACTAGACTATAGACTAGACTATAGACTAGACTATAGACTAGACTATAGACTAGACTATAGACTAGACTATAGACTAGACTATAGACTAGACTATAGACTAGACTATAGACTAGACTATAGACTAGACTATAGACTAGACTATAGACTAGACTATAGACTAGACTATAGACTAGACTATAGACTAGACTAGACTAGACTACAGACTAGACTATATATTAGACTTTAGATTAGACTATAGGCTAGACTATAGACTACAGAATAAACTATAAAATAGACTATAAACATTATAGACTGAAAGGCTATAGACTATTCTATAGACTAGAACATAGACCAGACTATAGACTAGACCTATACACTAGACTAGACTATAGACTACATTCTTGTCTATAGCCTATTTGCATATGTAAGAATATATATTGTAGATTAAAACTAGATAATAAGATTTTGCATATTTTTTTGTTTCTGTAAATGCGTTATGTACATACATATAGAAGTTTTATATCACCATTTTCATCCCATTAAAACTTTATACAGATCAAATTATGCATAATCATAACCAAACCTCAAAAACCAAAATCTCCTACACCCCATCTACGATAATCCAAAAAGAACTTTCAATACAAAATCTCAACCAGAAGATTATTATCAATAATATTAAAATAAAAAAAAAACAATTTCCTGTTAACAAATCATAATCCTCCAAGGATCAAAAACTAAGAAATCAAACACATCATAACAATAATCAGAAGAGAAATTAAATGAGGAGAATAAAAGAACTCAATACGCGTGCGCAACACACGTCCCAAAACACAAACAAAGAGTTTCACAATAGTATGTGTTCATACGTAAGATTACGATCCCCTAAAAATCACAAGATCGCAGACTCTAGACGCAGCAACAACAACAATAGTTTATTTATTTTCTTTGTAAAATAAAGGAAGTGTAAAAGAAAACATTTCTTTCGTTTGGGATACATTCAAATATTTACCATGACAGCGACTATTGTTGGCATACGTTTTCCTTTAAGGATCATCAGGCATTGTTACACAAATATATAGTTCGAGCTGATGGTGACCTACTATACTAACCCCTAAGTATAAAATTCTTTAAGATTTCTACAAAAACAATAAAAATGAAGTGTTATATTTTAGTGGCGCGCGCGTTTTATGTGTTAAAGGTGGCTGGCTCTGTGACCTTTTTGTTCGGTATTTAAAATACTCCCTGATACTTACTGCTTCCTTCACTACTTTAGCTATTTCATTAATGAATTAGTAACAATGATATTTAAATATCTTTTGGAGGGGAAAAATAATGAGAGTGAGGTAGAGTTTTAAAATCTATTTCATTGATATATATTGAAAATAAATGTGTTTATTATTTAAGATTAGAAGTTCAAATACTTTAGGGATATGATGGAATTCTTAAGAAAATATAAAGGACACAAATATTTAAATGAGATTTTGTATACATTCTTTTAGTATTTGGAATGTTGTATTAGAGTAAAAAGAATGCTTTAGGGGTTTCGGTTACGTTTACTTTAGTATTGTGAAAATCGATGTCAAAGTGCTTGTACATATTTTCAGCGTAAATGACGACCTTTGACTATTTTTGTTGTAACATGTGCTCCCGCGTTTTATGTGAAATTTGTTATGGCTGGAGTAATTGTGTATTTACAGCTGTCTGAGGACCCACCACATTGGAGGAAGTTGTACTATTAGGATTTATTGTTCCTAGATTTAGCAGTGTTGAAAGGAGAGTTTTTTTCGAGTAACGAAGGTTATTGTATAGCGTCTACTGTAATCTATAACCAAGTCTAGTTTATAGTCTTATAATATAGTGAAGTCTATAATATTGTCTATATATTAATGTATAGTTTAGTCTGTAGTCTAGTCTATAGCCTAGACTTTAGTCCAGTGTCTACAATGGACTTTAGTCCAGTATAAAGTCTAGTCTATAGTCTAGTCTATACTCTAGTCTATAGTCTAGTCTATAGTCTAGTCTATAGTCTAGTCTATAGTCTAGTCTATAGTCTAGTCTATAGTCTAGTCTATAGTCTAGTCTATAGTCTAGTCTATAGTCTAGTCTATAGTCTAGTCTATAGTCTAGTCTATAGTCTAGTCTATAGTCTAGTCTATAGTCTAGTCTATAGTCTAGTCTATAGTCTAGTCTATAGTCTAGTCTATAGTCTAGTCTATAGTCTAGTCTATAGTCTAGTCTATAGTCTAGTCTATAGTCTAGTCTATAGTCTAGTCTATAGTCTAGTCTATAGTCTAGTCTATAGTCTAGTCTATAGTCTAGTCTATAGTCTAGTCTATAGTCTAGTCTATAGTCTAGTCTATAGTCTAGTCTATAGTCTAGTCTATAGTCTAGTCTATAGTCTAGTCTATAGTCTAGTCTATAGTCTAGTCTATAGTCTAGTCTATAGTCTAGTCTATAGTCTAGTCTATAGTCTAGTCTATAGTCTAGTCTATAGTCTAGTCTATAGTCTAGTCTATAGTCTAGTCTATAGTCTAGTCTATAGTCTAGTCTATAGTCTAGTCTATAGTCTAGTCTATAGTCTAGTCTATAGTCTAGTCTATAGTCTAGTCTATAGTCTAGTCTATAGTCTAGTCTATAGTCTAGTCTATAGTCTAGTCTATAGTCTAGTCTATAGTCTAGTCTATAGTCTAGTCTATAGTCTAGTCTATAGTCTAGTCTATAGTCTAGTCTATAGTCTAGTCTATAGTCTAGTCTATAGTCTAGTCTATAGTCTAGTCTATAGTCTAGTCTATAGTCTAGTCTATAGTCTAGTCTATAGTCTAGTCTATAGTCGAGTCTATAGTCTAGTCTATAGTCTAGTCTATAGTCTAGTCTATAGTCTAGTCTATAGTCTAGTCTATAGTCTAGTCTATAGTCTAGTCTATAGTCTAGTCTATAGTCTAGTCTATAGTCTAGTCTATAGTCTAGTCTATAGTCTAGTCTATAGTCTAGTCTATAGTCTAGTCCAGGGGTCGGCAAACTTTTGAGTCTGAAGAGCCAAAATTTACAGTTTACAAAACATGGGTTTTAAAAGAGCCACAAAATGTTTGTTTATTAAAACATTACAAATACTTTATGAATTCACTTCAAAAACATATTTTTTGTTTAATTATCTACAAGACGATTCTGCAAGGAATCTTTCTTATAGATTTTTTACTTCAAAAACATATTTTTTGTTTAATTATCTACAAGACGATTCTGCAAGGAATCTTTCTTATAGATTTTTGACTACAAACACTTTTAGAATTTTTATGGGTCATTCGAATGCGTTTTTTAACACTTGTTATATAAATATATAACAGTTTATTAGAAAGGAGCGACAATGATATAATTAGGCAGCAATCGAGATAAAATTTTGCACAAGTTTTTTATACAAACAGAAATTATACTGTGATGTATTGCGGACATTGAACCATAATTGACCAACCCCAATATAAGGTTCCATTCAGAAAATTACTCTAACGATCATAATTGACCTAACAGTAGCAGTATAGAGACGAAATTCGACATAAACAAGTTGTATAACAACAAAAATCTGTCTTCCAAATTTGATTTTAACACTCATAACTGGCTTAATAATAGCAAATTTATGACGAAATTCAACACAAACAGGAACAAAAATCACTTTACCAAATTTGGTGACGATCGACTCATAATTGATCCTACCCCACATATTAGATCCCCATTAGAAAATTACCCTATCGCTCTTAAGTGACTTAATAATAGCAGTAAGCGACGAAATTTGACACAAACAGGTTTTAAAAGAACAAAATCTCTCGACCAAATTTGAAGACGATCGGAACATAATTGACTAGTCCCCTTATATAAGGTCTACTTCAGAAAATGACTCTAACGCTCATAACTGATTTAATAATATCATTGTTGACCATACACCCATATAAATTCCTCTTCAGGAAATGACTTTAGCCCTTAAAACAGGCTTTATAATAACAGTATAGTGGTGAAATTCGTCAAAGTTTATAAGAACAAAAATATCTGTACCAAATTTAATGAGGATGGATTCAAAATTGACCCTTCCCCCCATATGGAGTTTACTTTTGAAAGTTCCGACATACAACAGGCTAAAATACAAGTATAGTGATGAAAATCAACACAAACAAGTTTTATAGAATCCAAAACTTTCATTACCAAATTTTGTAAGGATGGGTCCTTAATACGCTTTCTGGTCCCTTATTTATAGCCAAAAATTTTATGTCAAAAATATATCAATATTTCATAGATCACTGTCATTAAATCGTGTAATATATAAAAATTTATAATTTTTTGCACCTTTTTATAGAAAGCGTGCAAAAAATATAAAATTCTTAAAAAAAAAGATTAAAGTAACTGTATAAAAATTCTCCACATTATTAATTAATTACTATATTTTAAATTTCCAAAAAATATGTTTTAATTCGAAAAACACGAAAATGTCTGAATGTATGATCATGATTTACATCTTATCTAATGGCACCTCGTAGGATCACTGATATGATACCTCATTCGTTTACAGGGAACTTTTCAATAAACACTTTAAAGAATTAAACATTTTCTTACAATATTAACTTGTACATGGAACAAATTCAATGGCTTGGATCATAACTTGTTGTTTAAAGTTTCAAAAATGACTCTAAATTTTAATTTGTTAGTTGGCTTTTTATCTAAATCTTCCAATTCTTCAATACCAACACCAAATAGCTCAATGAGGATTTATTCTCAAATGTACGATTGCAAATAAAAGCAAGGAAATGAGCGAAAAGCTAATTGTGTTGTTTTCTTTCTTTCTCACTCAAAAAATATTTGTTTTTGTTTTGCTCATGTACAGAACGATTAAGCAAAGTTAAAAAAGTTGTGTATATTGTAGAAACATTTGCGAATTGTTTTGTTAGTTTTAATATATTGCTCGTTAATCGATTCGGAATGATTTTAAAATATTTATACAAATATTTTTTTATAAAAATGTGTGTATGAAACTAAAGAGCCACAGCTCCACATCCAAAGAGCCGCATTTGGCTCGCGAGCCATAGTTTGCCGACCCCTGGTCTAGTCTATAGTCTAGTCTATAGTCTAGTCTATAGTCTAGTCTATAGTCTAGTCTATAGTCTAGTCTATAGTCTAGTCTATAGTCTATAGTCTAGTCTATAGTCTAGTCTATAGTCTAGTCTATAGTCTAGTCTATAGTCTAGTCTATAGTCTAGTCTATAGTCTAGTCTATAGTCTAGTCTATAGTCTAGTCTATAGTCTAGTCTATAGTCTAGTCTATAGTCTAGTCTATAGTCTAGTCTATAGTCTAGTCTATAGTGTAGTCTATAGTCTAGTCTATAGTCTAGTCTATAGTCTAGTCTATAGTCTAGTCTATAGTCTAGTCTATAGTCTAGTCTATAGTCTAGTCTATAGTCTAGTCTATAGTCTAGTCTATAGTCTAGTCTATAGTCTAGTCTATAGTCTAGTCTATAGTCTAGTCTATAGTCTAGTCTATAGTCTAGTCTATAGTCTAGTCTATAGTCTAGTCTATAGTCTAGTCTATAGTCTAGTCTATAGTCTAGTCTATAGTCTAGTCTATAGTCTAGTCTATAGTCTAGTCTATAGTCTAGTCTATAGTCTAGTCTATAGTCTAGTCTATAGTCTAGTCTATAGTCTAGTCTATAGTCTAGTCTATAGTCTAGTCTATAGTCTAGTCTATAGTCTAGTCTATAGTCTAGTCTATAGTCTAGTCTATAGTCTAGTCTAGTCTATAGTCTAGTCTATAGTCTAGTCTATAGTCTAGTCTATAGTCTAGTCTATAGTCTAGTCTATAGTCTAGTCTATAGTCTAGTCTATAGTCTAGTCTATAGTCTAGTCTATAGTCTAGTCTATAGTCTAGTCTATAGTCTAGTCTATAGTCTAGTCTATAGTCTAGTCTATAGTCTAGTCTATAGTCTAGTCTATAGTCTAGTCTATAGTCTAGTCTATAGTCTAGTCTATAGTCTAGTCTATAGTCTAGTCTATAGTCTAGTCTATAGTCTAGTCTATAGTCTAGTCTATAGTCTAGTCTATAGTCTAGTCTATAGTCTAGTCTATAGTCTAGTCTATAGTCTAGTCTATAGTCTAGTCTATAGTCTAGTCTATAGTCTAGTCTATAGTCTAGTCTATAGTCTAGTCTATAGTCTAGTCTATAGTCTAGTCTATAGTCTAGTCTATAGTCTAGTCTATAGTCTAGTCTATAGTCTAGTCTATAGTCTAGTCTATAGTCTAGTCTAGTCTATAGTCTAGTCTATAGTCTAGTCTATAGTCTAGTCTATAGTCTAGTCTATAGTCATAGTCTATAGTCTAGTCTATAGTCTAGTCTATAGTCTAGTCTATAGTCTAGTCTATAGTCTAGTCTATAGTCTAGTCTAAGTTTAATCTGTAACAAACCTTTTCCTTAAGAACATTTCTAAACAGACTTGAATGCTTAAAATAACAGAATAATAAAAACTCCTTAATTCAGAAGATAACATATTTTATGGCCGGAAAACGACAACCATTTAAAATTCCCCCATTTAGTAAAAAAGTGTTCTCTTTTAAAATCAAAGTGCTGTAAAAATTGTAAAACAAATGTAATCCGTTAGGCGTGTAAGATCATAATAAATGTTTCTTTAACAAAAAATCAACTTCTACAAATAAACCCTTAAAACAGCCAAAAATTGCCAACAAAAATCTTTTAAAAAAGACACAAAATCATAAATTAACAATTTACCAAACAAGAGAAAAAATTTGTAAAAAAAATTCTACGAATAAACAACAACTGACCAAATAAAAAAAGGGACATTTTTAACATAAAAACAGACAAGAAATCAAATGAAATAAAAACGATCACCCATTTTATAGAATATCAAATAAATAAAAATCAAACGGAAAGAAAAGAAAATTTAACAGCTTGTGTTTAATTAAAGATCAGCTGCTATTGCAGCAATTAAGGTACAATTTCTAAAACCGAATTGGAAAAAATCAATTGGCACAAGCAAAAAAAGGATATTTTATTATTTTACTAAAACTTCCCTTTCAATGGGTATGCTGCTGCTGTTGCTCATCATTTAGATCATGTTGACAAAAGGTCAATTGTTTCCTAAAGACAATTGACCGGGTTTTTCTTTAGGAACTACAAAAAAGACGTTACACACTTTTGAGGTCGCCTTAGAGGTCATCTTGATCATTATTAAAAATAAAATGTCAATGATAAAAATATTGCAGCTTGTTGCACGGATTTTAAGAAAACTTGAAAATACAAAGAGACGAAAAGAGAAGAGAATTTTCTCCCAAAAAAAATCAAGATGATCTTAAATGCTCATTTTAGCACAAAAAATCATTAATATAACTACTTAAATTTAAAAGTAAAAAGAATGTTTAAGAAAAAAAAACATTTGTCTAAATTTTCAAATTGGCGCGCTCTCTTTCTATTGGTTATGATCAGTTACTTATTTTCTACTATGGTTTTGAACTGATCATAATGTCATTTCTATTATATGGTCATTGTATTACGTTACCTTTATATTAAACGTATTGTTAAATACATTTAACTAATCCAACTGTTAACGTTGCAAGAGAAAGAAACCATTATGATCAGCAGGATCATTTATCCAACTGTCACATATACAAAGCCATGTATAGAGAGTAAGATGAGGGAGAGAGAGCAGAACCAAAAAAAAAAACGGAAAACTGCCAGCTTGAGGAAGTACTCTATACTTTTTAATAATTTCTTATCTTTTTTTTCTTTTTTTTTTTTCAAGAAAGTGTCAAAAGACAAAGACACTGAAGATTCCAAAACAAACTAAATTACACACAGGACATTTCCGGATTTGTGTTTGTCGTAAAAATAAAATAGGAAACAATAAATGAAAAAAAAAAAGATTTATTTTTTAAGATATAAATGATACATCTACTAAGCTGTTGGTTTTTTAGCTCATGTTACATAAATGTTTTCTAATTGTTTCCTCAAAACAATATGACTTTTACAGTGTCCTTGCTAAAGATCCTCATCGATCATAGTATTAAAAAAAATCAATTTTTTTAAATCTTCAACAAGTAAAAAACAAGATAATTCTCTTTTTCGAAAGAATTGTAAAAAAGATATATTCTTTGATTCTTTTTCCAAGAAAATATTATTTCTAAATCTGATTTTAATTCTATATCAAATTCTCTGTAGAAAAAATGTTTTTTATGTGTCAAGTTTTCTATAGCTGACCTGTCACAGTTTTATTCCATGAAAAATTTTGTTTAAAAAGAACAAGTTTCCTAAGAAAACTATAGTTCTCTATAGAAAATATGTTTTAGTCAAGTCAAGTTATCTATAGACTGCCACAGTGTTATTCCGTGACAAATAGACTAGACTGTCTATGGTCTAGTCTACAGTCTAGTCTATAGTCTAGTCTATAGTCTAGTCTATAGTCTAGTCTATAGTCTAGTCAAGTTATCTATAGACTGCCACAGTATTATTCCGTGACAAATAGACTAGACTGTCTATAGTCTAGTCTATAGTCTAGTCTATAGTCTAGTCTAAAGTCTAGTCTATAGTCTAGTCTATAGTCTAGTCTATAGTCTAGTCTTAGTCTAGTCCTATAGTCTAGTCTATAGTCTAGTCTATAGTCTAGTCTATAGTCTAGTCTAGTCTAGTCTATAGTCTAGTCTATAGTCTAGTCTATAGTCTAGTCTATAGTCTAGTCTATAGTCTAGTCTATAGTCTAGTCTAGTCTAGTCTATAGTCTAGTCTATAGTCTAGTCTATAGTCTAGTCTATAGTCTAGTCTATAGTCTAGTCTATAGTCTAGTCTATAGTCTAGTATATAGTCTAGTCTATAGTCTAGTCTATAGTCTAGTATAGTCTAGTCTATAGTCTAGTCTATAGTCTAGTCTATAGTCTAGTCTATAGTCTAGTCTATAGTCTAGTCTATAGTCTAGTCTATAGTCTAATCTATAGTCTAGTCTATAGTCTAGTCTATAGTCTAGTCTATAGTCTAGTCTATAGTCTAGTCTATAGTCTAGTCTATAGTCTAGTCTATAGTCTAGTCTATAGTCTAGTCTATAGTCTAGTCAATAGTCTAGTCTATAGTCTAGTCTATAGTCTAGTCTATAGTCTATAGTCTAGTCTATAGTCTAGTCTATAGTTAGTCTAGTCTATATAGTCTAGTCTATAGTCTAGTCTATAGTCTAGTCTATAGTCTAGTCTATAGTCTAGTCTATAGTCTAGTCTATAGTCTAGTCTATAGTCTAGTCTATAGTCTAGTCTATAGTCTAGTCTATAGTCTAGTCTATAGTCTAGTCTATAGTCTAGTCTATAGTCTAGTCTAGTCTAGTCTATAGTCTAGTCTATAGTCTAGTCTATAGTCTAGTCTATAGTCTAGTCTATAGTATAGTCTATAGTCTAGTCTATAGTCTAGTCTATAGTCTAGTCTATAGTCTAGTCTATAGTCTAGTCTAGTATAGTCTAGTCTATAGTCTAGTCTATAGTCTAGTCTATAGTCTAGTCTATAGTCTAGTCTATAGTCTAGTCTATAGTCTAGTCTATAGTCTAGTCTATAGTCTAGTCTATAGTCTAGTCTATAGTCTAGTCTAGTCTATAGTCTAGTCTATAGTCTAGTCTATAGTCTAGTCTATAGTCTAGTCTATAGTCTAGTCTATAGTCTAGTCTATAGTCTAGTCTATAGTCTAGTCTATAGTCTAGTCTATAGTCTAGTCTATAGTCTAGTCCAGCGGTTCCCACCGATTTTTACTTCGCGGACCCCTTGAAGAACTTATTTAATTTCGCGGACCCCCATACATATTTTGATATTCTATTGTTCTAAATAATTGTCCATCCGAAAATTGACCTAGTCCATTAATCCCTAGGTCTAATAAATGTAGAGATGTCATATCTATAAAATATTCCCGTACATTGAGAATATATAATATTTCAGAAAGGTTTTCAATTGCATGTTTTGAAGATAGAATGACTTCTTTGTTGATATGTTTCATGATGTTTCATTTTATGATCGTGAGATCTTTCATGTTCATTTTTCTTCAAGGTAGCGAAAAGGTTTCTTTATCAAATATTGTCACATGTGCTTAAGGAGTCACGTTTAAAAAATTGTTGCGATTGATAAGTGAGCTAAGTTTTCGGGAAAATAATATAAGAAAGTTGGACTTCTTCTATGTTGTTGCGGAATGCGTTATCCGCATAATATATGATTTGAACTCTTTGTTAAAGTACTGTGAATTTGGGAACTTAAATTTGAATTTTAAAATACCAACGAATTATTTTTACTTCATGGTTTTTGGCTACATATTTACGCGAAACGCTATGGATTTTCTGATGTTAATTTAATAATATGTATTGGTCGACAAAATCAAGTTAAATCTGTGTATCACTTCGGATTGGAATATTTATAAAGAGATGCATAAAGAGTCACCTCTGTTTTGAAAATATATAATTTTAGTCCCTTCAAACGAGAACACTTTTGCTTACAATTTGATAAACTTAAATCTGTAATGAGCTTGTCTTTGAATTGAACTTCATACTCCGGAATACCAGTATCCCTAATTTAATTGTAAGGCAGAGTATTATTTGTCTGAAATAAAAACCATTATTTCAGTAGATATACAGGAAATAAAAATTACAAATCACGCAATACTTTACTTTATAAAAGTTATACAATAAATTTGTAGGGCCTAGCTTCTTCCTGATAAACAACCGAAAAAATAAAATTCAAAAAGTCACCAAAAAATTTGGGATTATTGCACAAAAATTGGAGATATTTGTACATACTATAAAGAATATTGTCTATTCATGTTTTTTTCGTTCGTCTTCGCGGACCCCTAGGATTTTACTACGGACCACTAGGGGTCCGCGGACCCCATTTGGGAACCGTTGGTCTAGTCTATAGTCTAGTCTATAGTCTAGTTTCTACGGAATACCTGTCACAGTTTTATTCAGTGACAAATTTAGTTTAAAGAAAACTGAAGAAATTCTGACGAATTACGTTTCATTTCTACAACTTATTTCTTTAAGTGCACATAATTATTCACAAAAGAAAACTCCAACATGTCCTAGTTCCCTTTTTGTTTTTACACTCTATAAAATTAAACTAAAATTAAGTAAAAAACATGTAAACTCTGTCACATAAATTATTTACACCAAACTTTAAAATTTTACAAAAAAATCCCTAAAAAGAAGCACCTTGCTCCTTAAAAAAGAAAAACAAATAAATAAAAATAGAATTAAAAAAACACAGATAAATTGCATCCTTAAAATCATTACAAAATTGTCCTGTTTTTACATTGAACTTGAACTTCACCCCAATGAAAATTAAGAAAAAAATAACTCGAAAACAAAAACATGTGTCAGCAAATTCCAACACTCTTTTTCTTTAAAACAGCTGCCCCCGAACTATAGGAATCTTTATGCTACACACACCATTTACATTTGTTTCTTGTTAAAAATTAGTGTTTAGTTTAACATTTATTAATATAAATGTCCTTATTTTTGGGGGTTACTAACGATTTATGCAACAGTAACATGTTGCTTCCCCATTCCAACACTTGAATATGATATCAGAGTAGGCAAACACACACACAAACGTGTTCAATGCATTTTGCCTCAATGAGTCATTATAATCAATGCACTTACTGACTGCATTTACATATTTGTATCTACATGAGAGAAGGGTACATACAATATGAGTTACCGAAATATTTTGTTAAATGTGGGCTACTGTTCGAATGTTGTGTCAGTATGTTGCCTGGAGGTGTGGTAATGGGTGTCGATTATGAATCTTTTATTAAAGGCTTGTATGTTGGAATGCTGTTTTAACCCATTAATCTTTAAAAAAGGGATGTTACTTCTCACACTATTAATCTGGTGGCATAAATCATTGTTGTTTGCGTGCAGGTTGGAGGTATGGGAAACTCTCACATAAGGATTAAATCATAAAAAATTTATACATACTAGAAAAACTTATCTTTTCCTTAG
>NW_023995297.1:0-47500 GCF_015586225.1 Lucilia sericata
TGCTGCAATAAAGTATGACTTTATATTTAACTCATTTTTGCATAAATTGCGTATAAATCAATTAAATTATTATAAAAAAAAATTATAAAAAGAATAATAAATAATTCTACAATTAAAATGTAAATGAAATAAATATCTAAAAATACTTCATTATTTACTGTAATAAATATTAAATTGTACGTGTCAAAAATGTTAAAAATTTTAAATATATTTTCTTTTTTGTTTTACTTTTAACATTTTGTAAAAATCAAAACAGCGTTTCTACAGTCATGCAAATAAATCTGTTGCCATTTTTAATTTATTTTATTGTTTTAGTTTTTTTTTTTTTTGCAATTTTATTGTAATTAAATGTCTTTATTGACTTAAAACGACTTGACTAATAAATTTGAAAAGTCTACTAAAGAATGAGAAAATAAAAACAGATATTGACGGAAAATGTTGATACTACAAAGTGTGGCAAAAGCTGTTAATTTGATATTTATGGCTTTTTCTATTACGGTTCATTTCTAGCTGTAATTTTAAGTGCTGATTTAATATCCCATTGTAAAGGAAACGCACAACAGGAAAATTGCTTTGCCAGAACGTTTTAAAGAAAATATTTTAAAATATTTTTATTTTTATACTTTTTTATAGTTTATTTGTATTATTTTTACGTTTTATTTTTAATTTAAATAAAACAAATTAATGTTTACAAATAAAAGACTTTGGCGCCTTGGCAATCTAGACATATAATAATAGTGGGACACAAAAGTATGCACACAGCAATGTTACAAATATCAGAACAAAGTATAAAAAGTTCTTCTTGATTGAGGGATTTTCTTACAATTTTGTAATTTTGTTTATTTACATACTTGTGTCAAGCAACTTTTCTCACCCACTATACCTGTCGATATAATTGATTACAACTCACTTTTCTTAACAATTTATTTATTTATTTCCTTATTGGGCGTATGTTTCTTTTGTCTACATGTTATTTTAACTACAATTTCTTTAGCATTTCTATTTTTTTTTTTTTTTTTGCAAAATAAGAAAAACAAATATAAACAATTTTATAATAAAAAAAATAATTGTTTATAAATAAAGCAAAAAAAGACACAAAATAATCAAATCACACAAAACCTTTATAAAAACAACTAGACAGACAGACATATTCTACAAATCAAACGAAAATACAATGTAATTGTGTCATGAATAAATAAATGTAGCAAATCTTAAAACGTATACGAAATTTAACCAACCAAATACCGGCTCGCTGTCGTACACGTTTAAGAAATGTAAGACACACAGTCAGATAGATTGAGAACAGAACAAAAAAATGATTTATTTTATTAAATTACCAACAGCCACAAACACAAGTAGACACATTGTCTGGTTAAAGAATGAAAGAAATCACTCACTCACTATGAACTTACAATATTATTGGTCTAGAATATTCAACGAGTATTTATTTACCTGTCTCGCGGCAATGGTATTTATTTAATATTGGAATTGAAAGTATTTAGAATTAAACAAAAATAACATTTGCACGTTGCAACGTGTTTGTAGCTTTTCAGAATTTGTTTTTTTTTATTATGGTCAAAGTCATATTTTTTCCTTTCATTGTTAATAACTTAAATGTAAGTTAAATAATAATTCTTAAATTTTACATAAATGTTTACAGTCTACATAAGTTTGAGCTCTAGTTCAGTTCTAGTTCAGTTCTAGTCAGTTCTAGTTCAGTTCTAGGTCAGTTCTAGTTCAGTTCTATTTCAGTTCTAGTTCAGTTCCTAGTTCAGTTCTAGTCAGTTCTAGTTCAGTTCTAGTTCAGTTCTAGTTCAGTTCTAGTTCAGTTCTAGTTCAGTTCTAGTTCAGTTCTAGTTCAGTTCTAGTTCAGTTCTAGTTCAGTTCTAGTCTAGTCAGTTCTAGTCAGTTCTAGTTCAGTTCTGTTCAGTTCTAGTTCAGTTCTAGTTCAGTTCTAGTCAAGTTCTAGTTCAGTTTCTAGTTCAGTTCTAGTTCAGTTCTAGTTCAGTTCTAGTTCAGTTCTAGAGTTCAGTTCTAGTTCAGTTCTAGTTCAGTTCTAGTTCAGTTCTAGTTCAGTTCTAGTTCAGTTCTAGTTCAGTTCTACTTCAGTTCTAGTTCAGTTCTAGTTCAGTTCTAGTTCAGTTCTAGTTCAGTTCTAGTTCAGTTCTAGTTCAGTTCTAGTTCAGTTCTAGTTCAGTTCTAGTTCAGTTCTAGTTCAGTTCTACTTCAGTTCTAGTTCAGTTCTAGTTCAGTTCTAGTTCAGTTCTAGTTCAGTTCTAGTTCAGTTTAGTCAGTTCTAGTCAGTTTCTAGTTCAGTTCTAGTTCAGTTCTAGTTCAGTTCTAGTTCAGTTCTAGTTCAGTTCTAGTTCAGTTCTAGTCAGTTCTAGTTCAGTTCTAGTTCAGTTCTAGTTCAGTTCTAGTTCAGTTCTAGTTCAGTTCTAGTTCTTCAGTTCAGTTCTAGTTCAGTTCTAGTCAGTTCTAGTTCAGTTCTAGTTCAGTTCTAGTTCAGTTCTAGTTCAGTTCTAGTTCAGTTCTAGTTCAGTTCTAGTTCAGTTCTAGTTCAGTTCTAGTTCAGTTCTAGTTCAGTTCTAGTTCAGTTTCTAGTCAGTTCTAGTTCAGTTCTAGTTCAGTTCTAGTTCAGTTCTAGTTCAGTTCTAGTTCAGTTCTAGTTCAGTTCTAGTTCAGTTCTAGTTCAGTTCTAGTTCAGTTCTAGTTCAGTTCTAGTTCAGTTCTAGTTCAGTTCTAGTTCAGTTCTAGTTCAGTTCTAGTTCAGTTCTAGTTCAGTTCTAGTTCAGTTCTTTCAGTTCTAGTTCAGTTCTAGTTCAGTTCTAGTTCAGTCAGGTTAGTTCTAGTTCAGTCTAGTTCTTCTAGTTCAGTTCTAGTTCAGTTCTAGTTCAGTTCTAGTTCAGTTCTAGTTCAGTTCTAGTTCAGTTCTAGTTCAGTTCTAGTTCAGTTCTAGTTCAGTTCTAGTTCAGTTTAGTTCAGTTCTAGTTCAGTTCTAGTTCATTTCTAGTTCAGTTCTAGTTCAGTTCTAGTTCAGTTCAAGTTCAGTTCTAGTTCAGTTCTAGTTCAGTTCTAGTTCAGTTCTAGTTCAGTTCTAGTTCAGTTCTAGTTCAGTTCTAGTTCAGTTCTAGTTCAGTTCTAGTTCAGTTCTAGTTCAGTTCTAGTTCAGTTCTAGTTCAGTTCTAGTTCAGTTCTAGTTCAGTTCTAGTTCAGTTCTAGGTCAGTTCTAGGTCAGTTCTAGGTCAGTTCTAGGTCAGTTCTAGGTCAGTTCTAGTTCAGTTCTAGTTCAGTTCTAGTTCAGTTCTAGTTCAGTTCTAGTTCAGTTCTAGTTCAGTTCTAGTTCAGTTCTAGTTCAGTTCTAGTTCAGTTCTAGTTCAGTTTAGTTCAGTTCTAGTTCAGTTCTAGTTCAGTTCTAGTTCAGTTCTAGTTCAGTTCTAGTTCAGTTCTAGTTCAGTTCTAGTTCAGTTCAGTTCTAGTTCAGTTCTAGTTCAGTTCTAGTTCAGTTCTAGTTCAGTTCTAGTTCAGTTCTAGTTCAGTTCTAGTTCAGTTCTAGTTCAGTTCTAGTTCAGTTCTAGTTCAGTTCTAGTTCAGTTCTAGTTCAGTTCTAGTTCAGTTCTAGTTAGTTCTAGTTCAGTTCTAGTTCAGTTCTAGATCAGTTCTAGTTCAATTCTAGTTCAGTTCAGTTCTAGTTCAGTCAAGTTCAGTCTAGTTCAGTTCATTACCCTATAACTGTACTGTTAAAACTATTTACATTGTAAAAATATCATATCTTTCAATACCCACACATTAAACAACCGCAAAAAAAACCCCTTTAAGTAAATTTAGCACAATGAAAAATAAATATTGAAATGAAAAATGACTTTAATTAGAATTTTCCTATATCTTTCGCGTTTTTAATGTGTTTGTCTATGGTCAGTGGTGCTGCTGGTGGTGGCTAGTTGGCTGCTTGTTTACCTAATTCTTATTACAATCCCGCCAAGAATCAGAGAAAACATTTAGCGGATGTATGAAAGATGTTTGCCAAAAATATAGAAAAGTGGAAACAAATAGCAATTCACACAGCATTCACTTCTAAACAGGTGGAAAAAAAGAAAATAAATACTTTTTTTCTGATAACAATAAATATTTAATAATAATGATATATTTAAGAACATTTTAAGTATTACAAATGTTTTTTCAATAAGAAAATATTTTGTTTTTGTTTTAATAACAATAAATACTTTTAGATATTTTAAGAAAAATAATGCAAATTGTTGAAATATTTATGCTTAAGAAATGTTTAATTAATAGAAAATTTTTTGCTAATGTAAGAAAAACATTACAAATGTAAATAATTTAAATAAATTTGTTCATGCAGATGTTCTAAATAAATGAATATGGAATTGAAAGATGGACATTTATAAAAAAATATTTATAACAGAAGTTATTAAATGTTCATTTAATATTACTGTACTACGGGACGTATGATTAATATTAATTATGACTTAATTTAGATATTTCAAAATATTTCTGAAACCAAAAACTTTAATTTAATTATTTAAAAATCAATAGAAAGCCAACCTAACAAGCTTCATAATCGAGATGTTTTGAAATAGAATTCCGTTAAAAGAACTTGTTAAAATGTCGGGAATTTCAGATTTTAATGGAGATGATAGAATTTGTATAATTTATATTATCAATAATCAGATATAACGCGGTTTATTTAACTTCCAACTTTACTGCTTATAAACTTTGCAAACCACCCTCGTTACTTAAGCATATTTATTTATGTAAATACACACTTATTTCTTTGGTTCTTGGTACAAAGTTCTCTTCACCCACTGACGTAATGAATAAATTATAAACAGCCATAAACTTCAATTATTATTCTAAACATAGAACCAGAAAGCAAAAAACAAAATTCTCAAAACAAAATAATAACAAAACAATTAAAACAATATTCAAAGAAAAATAAACATTTATTTAACTCTTTAAAACTCTGCCACAAGTGTGGTCTTTGAATATTTTCCGTTTCTTTTCATAATTTCAAACATTCCAACACTTAATAATTAATGATAAATAATAAATTAATTAAAATATGAATATAAAATTGAAATAAAACTGAAATCTAATAAGAAGTTTTTTTTTGTAGAAAAAAGACTTAACTCGTCAAATTCTATATTAGCTTTAATTAAATTCTAAATGCAAACAAATTTATATGAGTGAAGATTATTTTTAAATCGCTTTATAAATATAGAAATATTTGCAATGAAATTAAATTAAATTTTTATATTTTTATTTATCTTTACAGTTGTCATTATGTGTGCTGATCCTCAGTCGATACGGCAAATAATGTTGACAGCCGAGGAATTGAATATGATTGACAGTGGCGAATATGTTTTCATTAATATCGAATTATTTTCAAGGTAAGTGAAGAATTTTATTTGAATTTAAAGAATAGGTATATAACTGAACTAGAACTGAACTAGAACTGAACTAGAACTGAACTAGAACTGAACTAGAACTGAACTAGAACTGAACTAGAACTGAACTAGAACTGAACTAGAACTGAACTAGAACTGAACTAGAACTGAACTAGAACTGAACTAGAACTGAACTAGACTGAACTAGAACTGAACTAGAACTGAACTAGAACTGAACTAGAACCTGAACTAGAACTGAACTAGAACTGAACTAGAACTGAACTAGAACTGAACTGAACTGAACTAGAACTAGAACTGAACTAGAACTGAACTAGAACTGAACTAGAACTGAACTAGAACTGAACTAGAACTGAACTAGAACTGAACTAGAACTGAACTAGAACTGACTAGAACTGAACTAGAACTGAACTAGAACTGAACTAGAACTGAACTAGAACTGAACTAGAACTGAACTAGAACTGAACTAGAACTGAACTAGAACTGAACTAGAACCTGAACTAGAAACTGAACTAGAACTGAACTAGAACTGAACTAGAACTGAACTAGAACTGAACTAGAACTGAACTAGAACTGAACTAGAACTGAACTAGAACTGAACTGACTGAACTAGAACTGAACTAGAACTGAACTAGAACTGAACTGAACTAGAACTGAACTAGAACTGAACTAGAACTGAACTAGAACTGAACTAGAACTGAACTAGAACTGAACTAGACTGAACTAGAACTGAACTAGAACTGACTAGAACTGAACTAGACTGAACTAGAACCTGAACTAAGAACTGAACTAGAACGAACTACGAACTGAACTAGAACTGAACTAGAACGGAACTGGAACTAGAACTGAACTGAACTAGAACTGAACTAGAGCTGAACTAGAACTGAACTAGAACTGAACTAGAACTGAACTAGAACTGAACTAGAACTGAGAACTATAACTGAACTAGAACTGACTAGAACTGAACTAGAACTGACTAGAACTGAACTAGAACTGAACTAGAACTGAACTAGAACTGAACTAGAACTGAATAGAAATGAACTACTGAACTAGAACTGAACTAGAACTGAACTAGAACTGAACTAGAACTGAACTAGAACTGAACTAGAACTGAAACTAGAACTGAACTAGAACTGAACTAGAACTGAACTAGAACTGAACTAGAACTGAACTAGAACTGAACTAGAACTGAACTAGAACTGAACTAGAACTGAACTAGAACTGAACTAGAACTGAACTAGAACTGAAACTAGAACTGAACTAGAACTGAACTAGAACTGAACTAGAACTGAACTAGAACTGAACTAGAACTGAACTAGAACTGAACTAGAACTGAACTAGAACTGAACTAGAACTGAACTAGAACTGAACTAGAACTGAACTAGAACTGAACTAGAACTGAACTAGAACTGAACTAGAACTGAACTAGAACTGAACTAGAACTGAACTAGAACTGAACTAGAACTGAACTAGAACTGAACTAGAACTGAACTAGAACTGAACTAGAACTGAACTAGAACTGAACTAGAACTGAACTAGAACTGAACTAGAACTGAACTAGAACTGAACTAGAACTGAACTAGAACTGAACTAGAACTGAACTAGAACTGAACTAGAACTGAACTAGAACTGAACTAGAACTGAACTAGAACTGAACTAGAACTGAACTAGAACTGAACTAGAACTGAACTAGAACTGAACTAGAACTGAACTAGAACTGAACTAGAACTGAACTAGAACTGAACTAGAACTGAACTAGAACTGAACTAGAACTGAACTAGAACTGAACTAGAACTGAACTAGAACTTGAACTAGAACTGAACTAGAACTGAACTAGAACTGAACTAGAACTGAACTAGAACTGAACTAGAACTGAACTAGAACTGAACTAGGAACTGAACTAGAACTGAACTAGAACTGAACTAGAACTGAACTAGAACTGAACTAGAACTGAACTAGAACTGAACTAGAACTGAACTAGAACTGAACTAGAACTGAACTAGAACTGAACTAGAACTGAACTAGAACTGAACTAGAACTGAACTAGAACTGAACTAGAACTGAACTAGAACTAGAACTGACTAGAACTGAACTAGAACTGAACTAGAACTGAACTAGAACTGAACTAGAACTGAACTAGAACTGAACTAGAACTGAACTAGAACTGAACTAGAACTGAACTAGAACTGAACTAGAACTGAACTAGAACTGAACTAGAACTGAACTAGAACTGAACTAGAACTGAACTAGAACTGAACTAGAACTAGACTAACTGAACTAGAACTGAACTAGAACTGAACTAGAACTGAACTAGAACTGAACTAGAACTGAACTAGAACTGAACTAGAACTGAACTAGAACTGAACTAGAACTGAACTAGAACTGAACTAGAACTGAACTAGAACTGAACTAGAACTGAACTAGAACTGAACTAGACTGAACTAGAACTGAACTAGAACTGAACTAGAACTGAACTAGAACTGAACTAGAACTGAACTAGAACTGAACTAGAACTGAACTAGAACTGAACTAGAACTGAAAAACTGAACTAGAACTGAACTAGAACTGAACTAGAACTGAACTACAACTGAACTAGAACTGAACTAGAACTGAACTAGAACTGAACTAGAACTGAACTAGAACTGAACTAGAACTGAACTAGAAACTGAACTAGAACTGAACTAGAACGAACTAGAACTGAAGCTAGAACTGAACTAGAACTAGAACTGAACTAGAACTGAAACTAGAACTGAACTAGAACTGAACTAGAACTGAACTAGAACCGAACTAGAACTCAACTATGAAGTTTAATAAAACATAGCCTCAAACCTTTACACTTTTCTTAATCAATTAATTTAATTAAGTAACTCTCATCTGAATTGTCTACTTTTACAACAAAAAATCTAAGGTTTAATGACATTTTTTAAACATGACGCCACATTGTCTTTAAGTTAAAGGCGCCAAATTGTAACTACAAGAAATCTGATATTTGTTTTAACAATTTCTGCTCCTCAAAAAAAAACTAATTAATAGCACTAAATATCACACAATTAACCCAATTATAGCTATAAGTCAAAAAGTGTTGTTTAATAACTTTGTTAATGACATGTCGCGTCAGGAAGTGGTTGAAAATTAATTTATTATTAAGTTTTAAAAAGAAAATTAGTTATTTGTTGTTAAATAAACATGTTTTAGTGGTATGGACATATTTTCTTTTATTGGCAAACAGGACGTATGATTGTTATTAATTATGAGTTATTGTAGTTATTTAATCATATTTCCCAAACTAAGAGCTTTAAGTAAATAATTCAAAACGATAATGAAAACTAAGAGCATTGGCTTTATTATGTAAGACTTTTAGCTGTTATCGATGTGTAATTCTATTAAATTTATATTTATCAATCGCTGTATAATTATTTAAACAATTTGTCTATTTTTTTATTGCAAGTTTTTTTTTTTTTTTTGTTGAAAGTTCAGCTGCATTCAAAGCTTACGTCAATAAGTAGTTAGAGATTAAACTAACACCTTAAATCTTATTGCACTAGTTGTAATAAATCACGCTGATGTTGTTCCCTAAAGATTTTGCATTGAACTTTAAGTCGAACGAAAAATATGAAAAAATAGAATAAATAAACTACTAATATGAATAAAAAAACTTGCTGATTCATATGTACAAATCTTTTACATGTCTGTCTAATGAATAATTTCATTATATCAAGATGAAAATCATTTACTGAAACTCTTAAAAGAATCTATAGACTTGCAGGTGTGACTGAACATCAAATTAAACAACAAGTTTTTTTGTTAGTCATTTCCTTAAGGGAAATTAAGAGCAAAAATAATTATATAAGAATTTTGCTAAGATGATAAAATTCGAAAGTTGAAAGGCAAAAAAAAATCTACTTTTGGCTATCAATTAAACCTTGGCTTGAGTTATATATGGAACTCAAACTATATTGTATGGAAAGCCTATTTTCTTAGCTTTCAACAACATTTTAAATAATTCACCTAAACGTTTTAGCTTCTAAAATAGGTTGCAAAATGTAAAAAAAGTCCTAATTAATATCAATCATACGTCATGTAGTACAATAGAGTTTATATTTTAATAAAGTTGTAAAAAACTTAAAAACTATCAGAGCTATTGTTACCAAATTTGGCTCAACAATAACTAAGATATTATGCTTGTTATATTGCTCTCAGAAATGTTCCAATTTCAATAGACGATGGGATACAGTGAGTCAAAATACGAAAATAATTTGTAAAAATTTAGAAACTTATTAAAATGTTAGAAACTTATGATGAACAGATTCATCGTTTTCAACGTACGTTTCAGAAATGGTGATTTTAAGAACGAACTATTCCATTATGACAACGCTTTGTCACATATTGCAATACATGTTGGCAACTATCTAGATGGAAGTGGTTGCGAGTTTTTCCTCACCAGGCCTTGTCCCATCTGACTGGTACTTGATTCGGTTAATGCAGAACGCTCCCTCTTTGATACACTTTCGTTAAAAACAGGATATCCAAAATTGGACTGATTCGTTCTTGGTCTCAGGGGAGTACTTTTCGCGTACATCTAACTGTTGCCAATTAGATGGGAAAAGATTATGGCTAATAGAGGCTAAAAGTCTCTAATTTCTGAAGAAAACAGTATTTTACTTTTTCGCTAAAGAACCCAATGAAAGATATTCAATATACAGTCTCAATGACTTATAATTTAGAATGTATTTCCAACTTTAATTATCTTGATTTCGAATCATAATTTGTTAGCTTTCTATAGCATTTTAAACCAAAAGGCTAAATCTTTTAGTTTGAGAAATATTTATAAAAAACTAAAATAACTCATAATTAATATTAATCATACGTCCCGTATGTTGAAAAAATAAATATATAAATAACTTCTAAATTACTACAGATATTGTGACAAAATTTGTTAAACAGCTTTGGGAGATAATAAGCTTTGAGTACAGTTATATAAATATAAAAGGCTTTTTACGCATCTGTACTAAATGTTATAAGAACTTTTATGATTTGTCTCACTAAAAAAAAAACTTTTTCAAACATTTTTTAAAACTTTTGAAAACTTATTAAAGAAACAATGTTCTTTAGCAAGAGTTTATAATTTTACAAATAACTGTATATTTGTATGTTGTGGGGATACTATACTTTAAGTTTTCCATCCCTGTCTTAACATCTTTTGATGTCTAAATTAAACCGAAACCGAAGGACAATACAACCACCTCTATGAAAGTTTAGGCGAGTCGTAAGTGTCTCAGTACTTGTTAATAGTTATGTAATGTAAATGAAATAAAAGACGAAAATCGTAGCAGAACGAAACTTTAGGATCTTGCAACTATACAGATGCCATTCAGGTTATGACTTAAACAATAATAATAAAAGCCAACACAGATTTTCATAATTCAGACTCTAGAACTTCTTGTTTTCGTAATCTTAATAACTTCAACTATATTAGTTAAAAAGCTTAATTTGTAGGCTTTCAATATCATTTTCAATAATTTCGCTAAAACTTTTAGTTTTAGAAATATGAATAAAATACTAAAATAAGTCGTAATTAATAACAATCATACGCCCCATAAGACTTAAAACTTAATATATAAATAAGTTCTTTATTACTACAGTGATCATGATAAAATCTGGTAGAGCTATAGAGGGCACAATAAGCTGAAATGCTTAAGTAACTTTAGCCAAGAATCATTACATCTTTCTAATGTTTTTAACAGTAATTAAGGTAAACAATAAAATGTAATATTTTCTACTTAGACAGACAGTTTTAATAACACTCAAATTATTGCGAAATACAACACCTTTAGCAACATATATTACCATACGAATAAAATACTATATTCTATTTATAAATAAATTATAAATTGTTATTAATTGACCGTCTGGCTGGTTGGCTAGCTGATCTAATGTGATTTGTTGATTATTCAAAATATTAATAATAAAATAATAAAAATTTTATTAGCAACAAATAAATCATGAAATTTCATGCTCGTGTAAATGAAGTGCTGGGTTTACGTTTTAGGTTTCAATTATTATATGGTAATTAATATAAATATAGATATAACATGTTTATTAACATGATGTCAAAGTATAAAAGGCAAATAAATAACATTTTTTTTTTCATCAGAAGCAGGAGTTTAATATTTATTAACTAAATAAGATTTGGCATAATTTTTTTTATTGACACACCAGGCGTATGATTAATATTAATTACAGATAATTGTAATTATTTAATCATATTTCCCAAACCAAGAGATTTATAAAATTATGACATATTTGTGAACTATATCGAAATTATAATCTAAATAGAACGACTAGTTTAAGGTAAAAGAGTTTTCTATATTATTTAAATTAAATTTCCATATTTTCTTAATTTTCTTATTTTATTTTACAGAGTTCCCCATTTAACATCTCAACCCTGGTATGATAAAAACGATACCAAAGAGAACAATTTAAGGGCACGTAAAGCCTACACAGCTATGTTGACAGTAACCCCTAAACAGCCAAATGATGATGAATATACCAGAGTATCTAATGAGGTGAGTAAAATAGAAAAAGTGTAAAATTGTATAAAAGTAATCTATAGTATTGTCCAGTCTATAGCCTAGTCTACAATCTAGTACATAGTCAAGTCTTTAAGCTAGTCTAGTCTATAGTCTAGTCTATAGTCTAGTCTATAGTCTAGTCTATAGTCTAGTCTATAGTCTAGTCTATAGTCTAGTCTATAGTCTAGTCTATAGTCTAGTCTATAGTCTAGTCTATAGTCTAGTCTATAGTCTAGTCTATAGTCTAGTCTATAGTCTAGTCTATAGTCTAGTCTATAGTCTAGTCTATAGTCTAGTCTATAGTCTAGTCTATAGTCTAGTCTATAGTCTAGTCTATAGTCTAGTCTATAGTCTAGTCTATAGTCTAGTCTATAGTCTAGTCTATAGTCTAGACTATAGATTATAGTTTAGTCTAGCCTAAATTCTAGTCTACAGTCTGGTGTATTGTCTAGTCTACAGTCTGTTCTATAGTCTAATCTATAGGCCGGTCTATAGTATAATCTATAGTTTGTACTACAATCTAATCTATTCTATGCTATAGACAAGCAACGCATCAAACCTTAAAGTTGTAAAGTGATGCTTAAACCGCGAAAAAAATTAAAAATTTTGAAAATTGCTCTCTGATGTAAAATAAACAGAAATTGTTTACCGTTCTTTATACAATGATTTATGGCTGGTGAGTGTAAATGAAATGTGATGAAATTTTAACCAATGTAGCTTAAAAAATGTTCTAGTATTAAAATAACGACATGAAAACATAAAGAATTTAAAACTTTCTCAAATAACTTAAACCAGTATGTTCGTTTTTTTCAACCATACCTGTAGCTATAACATGTCTAGAACAAAATACTTATTTATAATGATGGTATGAAAAAGCGTCATGTTGTCTAAAGCAGAATGTAAACATTAGGGTCGTACTTGATTAGGAAAAATAATATTAAATCATTGATACTCAAAACTAAAGCAATTTTTAGGGAAAAGGGATTAATAATCAGATCATTGCGTTGTAGATATCTGTTCTAGTTCAAAATTTTTTTTTTCCAGATAACATTTACCAATCTAATAAACCCCGTAACGGTTAAAGTAAATTCATTGTTATATTTTATTAGTAAATTTACTATCAACTACTGCAACGTTGTACTATAAAATTAAAGATCAAAAACATACAGTAAAAATAAAAAGAAATATTTAAAATAATCCCTACAGACGGCATCTTGAAATTTTAAGCACAATTTTCAATCTCAAACACAAATGAAATCTAATTTCTTTTCTTATCAAATCAACAATAAAATGACTCCTTTTGACAAGTTTTCTACTGTACAAAAGTCTTAGTCAAATTATGAAATCCTATTTTCATCACCTGTTCTTATTGACCGCCTGTAATACTTATCTTACCACTTTTTCTTTAAACTTGTTATGAAAATGATTTTCTTTTCTTTTTCTACATAAATGTTTTAAAAGTTTTTCTTCTTCTTCTTCAGTTGTCCTTTGCCACACACATAACAAGCAAAAATTGTTTGCTTTTGAGAAGCTCATTTCATCAGCAGTAAATTGGATAAACTTATTTATTTAATGGTTGAAATGTCTGCTTTCTTTTTTTTTCTCCTCCACAAATATTCATTTATTGTTCAAAGACAGTGTTATAATTTGATGAAAATTGATATTGTTTTCCAAAGCATTAAATGTTAAATATATATAATGAAATTTTTGTCTTAATATTTGTTTAAAACAAAGTTTTACAATTAATAGCAACATGTTGCTAAGGTGGAAGGGGTATTAGGGATATATAAATTTTGTTAAATAAAACAAACAAGAGGGAGATAGAGAATGACTAGAGATACATACATACTTATTTCAGACTACAAAGTAGACTATAGACTGGACTATAGACTAGACTATAGACTAGACTACTAGACTATAGACTAGACTACTAGACTATAGACTAGACTATAGACTAGACTATAGACTAGACTATAGACTAGACTATAGACTAGACTATAAACTAGACTATAGACTAGACTATAGACTAGACTATAGACTAGACTATAGACTAGACTATAGACTAGACTATAGACTAGACTATAGACTAGACTATAGACTAGACTATAGACTAGACTATAGACTAGACTATAGACTAGACTATAGACTAGACTATAGACTAGACTATAGACTAGACTGTAGACTAGACTATAGACTAGACTATAGACTAGACTATAGACTAGACTATAGACTAGACTATAGACTAGACTATAGACTAGACTATAGACTAGACTATAGACTAGACTATAGACTAGACTATAGACTAGACTATAGACTAGACTATAGACTAGACTATAGACTAAACAATAGACTAGACTATAGACTAGACTATAGACTAGACTATAGACTAGACTATAGAGACTAGACTAGACTATAGACTAGACTATAGACTAGACTATAGACTAGACTATAGACTAGACTATAGACTAGACTATAGACTAGACTATAGACTAGACTATAGACTAGACTATAGACTAGACTATAGACTAGACTATAGACTAGACTATAGACTAGACTATAGACTAGACTATAGACTAGACTATAGACTAGACTATAGACTAGACTATAGACTAGACTATAGACTAGACTATAGACTAGACTATAGACTAGACTATAGACTAGACTATAGACTAGACTATAGACTAGACTATAGACTAGACTATAGACTAGACTATAGACTAGACTATAGACTAGACTATAGACTAGACTATAGACTAGACTATAGACTAGACTATAGACTAGACTATAGACTAGACTATAGACTAGACTATAGACTAGACTATAGACTAGACTATAGACTAGACTATAGACTAGACTATAGACTAGACTATAGACTAGACTATAGACTAGACTATAGACTAGACTATAGACTAGACTATAGACTAGACTATAGACTAGACTATAGACTAGACTATAGACTAGACTATAGACTAGACTATAGACTAGACTATAGACTAGACTATAGACTAGACTATAGACTAGACTATAGACTAGACTATAGACTAGACTATAGACTAGACTATAGACTAGACTATAGAATAGACTATAGACTAGACTATAGACTAGACTATAGACTAGACTATAGACTAGACTATAGACTAGACTATAGACTAGACTATTGACTAGACTATAGACTAGACTATAGACTAGACTATAGACTAGACTATAGACTAGACTATAGACTAGACTATAGACTAGACTATAGACTAGACTATAGACTAGACTATAGACTAGACTATAGACTAGACTATAGACTAGACTATAGACTAGACTATAGACTAGACTATAGACTAGACTATAGACTAGACTATAGACTAGACTATAGACTAGACTATAGACTAGACTATAGACTAGACTATAGACTAGACTAGACTAGACTATAGACTAGACTATAGACTAGACTATAGACTAGACTATAGACTAGACTATAGACTAGACTATAGACTAGACTATAGACTAGACTATAGACTAGACTATAGACTAGACTAGACTATAGACTAGACTATAGACTAGACTATAGACTAGACTATAGACTAGACTATAGACTAGACTATAGACTAGACTATAGACTAGACTATAGACTAGACACGTCATATGCGGACATTCTGAAGCAACTCAAAGGAGATCCATCCCTAAAGGACGTGGGAGAAAGCGTATCTCGAATAAGAAGGACACAGAAAGGAGAGCTCCTGCTTGAGATTAATACCAAGGATCAAGCAAGTGTGGATCTATTCCGTGGACAAATGAAGAAGTCTATTGGCCCTAAAGCTGAGATCATGACTCGAAGGCAGGAGACAATTATAGAATGTAGAGATATCGACGAGGTCACAACAAAAGATGATATTCGCAACGCCTTTCTTACTCAACTAGGCGTATCCAAAATGAAACTAGAAGACATTAAGAGCTTGAGGAGAGCCTACGGCGGCACTCAGACGGCAACAATAAGTCTTCCTTCGGAAATATGCTACCGACTCCTACAAATTGGAAAGGTGAAGATAGGATGGGTAGTATGTCGCATTAGAGAAAGGGTGAACATTCGGCAATGCTATAGATGCTTGGGGTACGGACACATGGCAAAGTATTGTACAAATCCTCAAGACAGATCTAAACTGTGTAGAAGGTGCGGAATAAGTGGGCACATAGCAAAGGACTGCACAAAAGATCCAGAATGCATGCTCTGCAAACAAAGGCAAAGAGGAGAAACCAACCATGTGGCAGGTAGCGGAAGATGTCCAGTT
Source organism: Lucilia sericata (assembly GCF_015586225.1). Taxonomy (NCBI): domain Eukaryota; kingdom Metazoa; phylum Arthropoda; class Insecta; order Diptera; family Calliphoridae; genus Lucilia; species Lucilia sericata. The sequence goes on from NW_023995297.1 coordinate 16,273, forward strand.
TTCAAAGAAGCACTGGAAAAAGTCCGCAGATGAGATTTATCCAACTTAATCTCAACCACTGTCGGGCGGCACAGGACCTGCTTTCGCAGACTATCTGCGAAACTGGTGTTGATGTCGCCATTATATGTGAACAACACAGAAATCTTCAAACAAGCGTCTGGGCCAAGGACAAGTCTAGCAAAACAGCGATATGGGCATGTGGAAAGCGTGCGATAGAGAACACCCAAAAACAATTGGAAGAAGGATTTGTAAGAGCCAAAATAGGAGGCATATACATATATAGCTGTTACGCCCCACCTAGCGCATCAATCGAGCAATTCGAACAAATGCTAAACCGGCTGAAAAGAGACGCGGAAACCCACAATCCAAAAATTATCGCCGGAGATTTTAACGCGTGGTCTACTGAGTGGGGAAGTAGATCCACTAACAACAGAGGTCGCATCTTGCTGGAAACATTTTCCAGTGATGATTTAACCTTAGTTAATAAGGGCGATGCTAACACCTTCAGAGCAAGAGGTCTAGGTTCAATTGTGGATCTTACATTTGTTAGTAGTTCTATGGCACGAAGGATCGACTGGAAAGTCAGTGAACAGTACACTCACAGCGACCATCAGGCCATAATCTTCACTATTGAGGAATCAAATACGAAGTATAGCGCAAAGAACACAGCACACACGAGTTTTAGAGGGTGGGCATCCAACAAGCTTGATGAAGAATCCTTCAAGGTTGCAATCACTAGTAGCCTAACATTGGAAGGTACAGCGACAGAAATGGCTAGACAACTAATGTCAAAATTAAGAGAAGCATGTGACATATCCATGCCGAGAAGAAGGATCACTGAAAACAGGCCGCCGACCTACTGGTGGAACATGGAAATAAGTAATCTCCGAAAGAAATGCTTAAAATCCAGAAGGAGAAGCCAACGCCGACGAAACCGACATGATTTCATGGAAAGACAACAGGAATACAAAATAGCGAGAAGAGAATTCCAAAACGCTATTTCAAGAAGCAAGCGCAAATGCTTTGGAGAAATATGTCTCGAGGCAGAAGCAGACCCCTGGGGGAAAGCATATAAAGTAGTTACTTCTCGTTTGAAGGCAGGAAGATCTCCACAACCTACCTGTCCCCTCTTAGTAAGAAGAATAGTTGAAACTTTGTTTCCTGAACATATCAACGTTCTGTTCACAAGAGACACAGCTATAAGTCGCGAGACAATAACGGCAGTAACGGAGGAAGAACTGGTTCAAATGGCAATGCTGTTATCTGACAAAAAAGCCCCAGGACCAGATTGTATTCCAAATAGAGCAGTGAAAATAGCGATATTATCCGCTCCAAGCCTATTCGCTAAAGTGTTCAATAGTTGTTTGGAAGAAGGTATATTCCCAGAAAGGTGGAAGAAACAAACATTAGTTCTAATTCCGAAACCTAATAAACCCTTGGGAGAGCCTTCATCCTACAGACCTATATGTCTTCTTGATTCCATTGGCAAGACCTTGGAAAGCGTTATATACAAACGACTACTTCCTGCTGTGGAAGCAAAGGGTGGACTCTCCGACCGTCAATACGGATTCAGGAAGTCAAGATCCACGATCGATGCAATAAACATTGTAGTGAATACAGCTAAAAAGGCGATTGAAGGACAAGGAGCGGACAGAAAATATTGTGCAATAATAACCCTCGACGTGAAAAACGCATTTAATACTGCGGATTGGGGACGTATCATGGATACCCTATGCAGACTTGGAGTACCCGAGTACTTGACAAGGATTATTGGGAGCTACTTCTCCAACAGAGAGCTTTACTACAACACTGACGATGGCAAGAGTACATACACCATAACCGCAGGTGTTCCACAGGGTTCGGTCTTAGGTCCACTACTGTGGAATATCATGTACAATGATGTATTAAACCTTAAAATTCCAGATGAAGCTAACACAGTATGTTTCGCGGACGACATCGTTATAGTCGTCACTGCTAGATATATTGAAGAAATCGAGCTACTAGCAAATGAAACAGTGAACGCTATTAGAGTATGGATGAAAACAAGCGGATTGGAATTAGCCGAACACAAAACAGAAGCTGTGCTAATAAGCAGTCGTCGGAAACGGGAGAAAATAAATATACAAATTGGAAACCACACCATCTCATCTCAGCAGCATCTTACATATTTAGGAGTAGTTATAGACGATAAGCTAAATTTCAAACCACATATTGAAAAAATAAGCTCGAAAGCATCTAATATTGCGGCTGCATTATCTAGAATGATGCCTAACGTCGGAGGACCTAAACAGTGCAAAAGAAGACTAATCTCAACAGTAGTAAAATCGACGATCCTATACGCAGCCCCTATTTGGTCGGAAGCCCTCAAAGTCAAGTCAGCTGCAAAAAAGCTGAAATCCGTGTACAGATTATGTGCTTTAAGAGTTTGCAGCTCATATAGAACAAATTCTGAAGAAGCAGCTTATGTTGTAGCCGGAATGATCCCTATCGAGATATTAGCGGACGAAGCAAGACGGGTATATGAGCAAAAAAAATCAAACCCATCAAATGCAAAGGAAATAGCGAAAATGGAAAGATTAAAATCCATGCAAATATGGCAGAAGAGTTGGGAAGAAAGCCTAAAAGGGAGATGGACGTTTAGACTGATTCCAAAAATAGAACCATGGGTACTCAGATGTCACGGCGAAGTAAACTACTACCTGACGCAATTCCTCACTGGGCACGGAGGGTACAGGTCCTATCTGTACAAATTTGGTCTGGATACGACTCCAAATTGTCCGTATTGCAAAACCCAAACTGAAGATGCTGAGCATGTTATGTTCTGCTGTCCAAGATTTGAAAATGCGCGTTTGTCAATTGAAGTAGTCATAGGAAGGGTTATTAACGTCGCAAACATAATAGATGTGGCAATGGAAAAGAAAGAAAATTGGGACATCGTTTGTAGCTTCATTAAAGAAGTCCACGAAAAGTTACGAGTGGAAGAAAAGCAGAGAAAGCTATTGTTGCAGTTAGAAGCAGAGACTAATTAAGTCTATCCGGTCCTGCGAAGTAATATCGTAATAGACAGTCCCGCAGGGCTCATGGAAGAGAAAGGAGGTGTTTTTTAGTCGGTAGAAATCCGACATAACCCAACCAACACCTGGGTATCTAATGCAAGATTTTCACCTACCTATCGAAAAAAAAAAAAAGACTATAGACTAGACTATAGACTATAGACTAGACTATAGACTAGACTATAGACTATAGACTAGACTATAGACTAGACTATAGACTATAGACTAGACTATAGACTAGACTATAGACTAGACTATAGACTAGACTATAGACTAGACTATAGACTAGACTATAGACTAGACTATAGACTAGACTATAAACTAGACTATAGACTAGACTATAGACTAGACTATAGACTAGACTATAGACTAGACTATAGACTACACTATAGACTACACTAGACTAGACTTGACTAGGCTATAGACTAGACTATAGACTAGACTATAGACTAGACTATAGACTAGACTATAGACTAGACTATAGACTAGACTATAGACTAGACTATAGACTAGACTATAGACTAGACTATAGACTAGACTAGACTAGACTAGACTAGACTATAGACTAGACTATAGACTAGACTATAGACTAGACTAGACTAATAGACTAGACTATAGACTAGACTATAGACTAGACTATAGACTACACACATTTGAAACTGTTAAGACAAATAAAAAAAAAGCCATTCCATTAACTTGAAAATAACATCAACATGTAATGGTTCTTAAAAGCGCTTAATACTTCGAAATACGTTAAAATTTAGCTAAAATATTATACTCTTCCCTTAAAAACATTTTCTTAAATACTATGACAACGTAGAGAAAGATATAAAAGACTAACAGACCTTCTGCTGTACTTTATGTTCTGTTTTTTTTTTTTTTTAAATCCTTAACCTGTATTACATATGTGTTAAGATAATATTTCACTTAGACACATGAGCAGGACATAAATACATACATACATACACATTTTGTATGCTTTTATTTCTTTTAGCAATGTTATCTTATTTCGTAAAATACTTTAAATTTTTGCTATATTAAAGTACCGTACATACATTCAGGGGTAGTAATTCCTTAAAAATTTTGTACACATACATAGATAGCATCTAGTATCCAGAGGTTAGAAATCAATGTTTCTAGCTAAAATAAGTAACTTTTTGGATATGTAGTAATATTTGTTTAATACATCGCTATGAGCAATCTTTTCTTAAAGAATACACCATTTTACTGCTCTGCATAGAACGTTATATGCAAGCGCTTGTAACCATGTAAACATTTTACAAATATCTTAAAATTGAATCATCATTTTAATGTGCCAAAAAAGAATTTACATTAAATTTTAATGTTCATAATGTTATAAATATTTTTCTTATTTATCTTCCTTTTCAACGCACTTCCCTCCATCCTGTTAACGTTGCCAGATTAAAGCCATTGCTGCCGCCAAATATAATTATACCTTTCAAGATGATGAACCGATATCGGCATTTGTCACCTCATTCTTCGATGGTGTTCTTCTGTATGCGAATGCTTTAAACGACAGCATAAGAGAAGATCCCACGGTATTGACACGACCCATTAATGGCACCGATATGGTAAGACGCATGTGGAATCGTAGTTTTATGGGTATTACCGGCAATGTAACCATAGATGCTAATGGTGATAGAATATCAGCATATTCTTTGTTGGATATGAATCCGACGACGGGCAGATTTGAGATAGTGGCCCATTTTCAACATAATAAATTGGAATATGTACCGGGGAAGGTAATACATTGGGCTGGTAATAGACTTGACCCACCGTTGGACAGGCCGGAGTGTGGTTACGATGGCTCATTGTGTCCGGATAATTGTAAGTATGAAAATTTTACACTTATGTATAAGTCCAGACCGAAATATATATATCACACCAGACTAAAAATCACATTGTAAAACGGAATGTGGACCAGACTATAGATATGACTATAGACCCGACTAGGATATATACCAAACTTAAGACATTAGCGTATTATATACATAGTACAGGCAAGACTATAAAACAGTATATAGACATGATTGCGGATCACACTATGGACCAGACTATATACCACAATATAGAAAAACTATTGACCAGATTATAGACCACACAATGCAATATACCACTTTAGGTATCAGATAAATCATATTATAGAAAATACTCTGGACCAGATTTAAACCAGGCTATGGGTTAGACTACAGAATAGACTATAAACCAGACTATGGACTAGAATTTGGGATAGACTATAGGCTTACTGTTGATCAGATTATGGACCAGACAATAGAACAGACTATGGTCCAGATTTTAGACCACACTATAGAACATATTATGGATCAGACAATAGATCAGCCTATAGACTACTGCCTGGTCTATGCAGCAGACTATTGACCAGTCTACAGATTCTACTAATAGCCAGACTTTTTATTAAACATTAGATCAGACTTTAGATAAAACTAAACCAGACTATAGACTAGATTTTAAACCAAAATTAAGACCAGACTGTATAACAGATTATAGGATCAGACTAAAGACCAGACTATAGATCAGACTATGGAACAAGCTAATGGCCAAACTTTGGATTGGACTATGGAGACTATACACCACTCTTTAGATCAAATTATGGACCAGCCAATTTTTAATTTTCCGAATTTCCTTCTCTAATTTTCAGCACTTCCCGGCTATGCCATACTCTCCATAGTCCTCGGCGCTGTGGTCGTCATTATGAGCGTTTGTTTCTTTTTCGGCTATCGTCATTATAAATCCGAAGCCGAAATCAATTCTATGGCTTGGCGTGTTTCCATTGATGATGTTATTTTTCACAATTCGGCTGGCCGATGTTTTCGTGGTTCTTTACATTCCCTGGTCAAACACAGCTCACAAATGACCCTAATGTCCGATGACATGGGTTCGCTAAGTGGTGATCGACAAATTTTTATACCCGTCGGACTATTTCGTGGCTGCAAAGCAGCTGTTAAAATAATCGATGAACGTAATATAAATCTAACACGTTCCCTTATGTTGGAACTGAAACGTATGAAAGACTTACAGCACGAACATTTGGTGAAATTTTATGGTGCCTGCTTGGATCCGGCAAAAAGTTTTATACTAACCGAATATTGTCCGAAAGGTTCGCTGCAGGATATTTTAGAGAATGATCAATTCCAGCTGGACTGGATGTTTAAGTTATCGTTAATGCATGATATTGTTAGGGGAATGCATTTTTTACATAATTCCGATATTAAATCGCATGGCAATTTGAAATCATCGAATTGTGTGGTGGACTCGAGATTTGTTTTGAAAATCTGTGATTTTGGTTTGCATACGTTGCGGAAGACGAACGAGGATATGGGCAGTGATATCGAGAATTGTAATAGTTATGCATATTGGAGTAGTAAGTATAATTTGTTTATTGTTTTTTTTTTCAGTTTAAATTATAGAAAAAAAACCCACATTACACAGTCCAAACCATAGAACATGGCTATAGACCAGACTATAGATGAGATCATAAATTGGACCACAGGCAAGACCGCAGACCAGATCATTACCAAACCGTAGTCCAGACCAAACAATAATCCAGACTATAGATCAGACCATAGACTAGACCACAAACCAGACTATAGACAAAACTATATAGACCCAGACTATAGGCTAGATTATAGACCATATTGTAGACCAAACCACAAACTGAATTATAAACCAGACTATAGGAGACCGGAATATAGACCAGACTATAAATCCGACTATAGACCATATAGTAGACCAAACCACAGACTAGACTATAGACCAGAGTTTGGACCAGACCATAGACCAGACTATAGACAAGATTATAGTAGACCAAACCACAGACTGGATTATAAACCAGACTATAGACCATATAATAGACCAAACCACGGACCGGTCTTTACACCAGACTTTAGACCAGACCAGAGACAAGACTATAGAAAAGAACTTAGACCAGTTTATAGACCGGACCATAGACCAGACCATACCAAACAATCTTCCATCAGTTTCCTTTTTATTATTCCTTTCTAAAGTCTTAAATACCAAAGTAAACACATTTCCTTTTTCAAATTAATTTAACAAATAGAAATTCTCCAGATACTCTCCTGCATAAATACCTTTAATATCTTTATTTACTTTCATTTATAATTTATTTATTTACAGAACTATTATGGACAGCCCCTGAACTCCTAAGAATGGAAGGTAATCGTCCACCCGAAGGTACACAAAAAGGTGATGTCTATTCATTTGGAATAATTGTACATGAAATAACAACGAGACAAGGACCTTTTTACTTGGGTAAATTAGAGGAGGAGAAACCGCCTCAAGGTAAGTGAAAAAGGAAAATTAAAAAAAACTAGAAATTTAATTGATGGTTTTAGCAAAAGGTTTGATTGCATTGTAATGTATTTAAATAGGATTTCACACGTATTTTATTTATTTATTTAAAATGCTCGGTACGAAACAATTTTCCAGAACATTTTTTCACATCGACTATAATTATAATTTTAATACGAGGTTTAAAAAAATATAACAACCACTTAAAAAGAGAAATACATACTTGCAATATCTTTGTTGTTAACGTTGTTTCCAGCTTGAGGTTGTGTTGGTTGTACAAGACATTAATTTTTAATCTTCATAAAAATTTCTTTGTATTAAAATATTATGTTGGATTCACTTGTTATTTTTGCTATTTTCATTTTGAAATTTCCGTTCTAGAGGGAAGTGTTGCTTTTTGTTTTTTTTATGTAATGTGAAAATAAAGTGGAAGTAATTTAAATTTGTTAAAGCTTTGGCGACACAAAAAATGAAATGTAAACATATACTAAAGACGAGATCATAGACTATAGACCAGACTAAAGACCAGACTATAGACCAAACTCTGGACCAGACTCTAGACCAGACTATAGACTAGACTATAGACCAGACCCTAGACCAGACTGTAGTCAAGTCTATAGGCCATACTATAAACCAGACAATTGACCAGGCTTTATACCAGAATAGACCAGACTCTAGACCAGACTATAGACTAGACTATAGACCATACTCTAGACCATACTCTAGACCAAACTATAGGTCATACTATAAACCAGACAATTGACCAGACCAGACTAGACCAGACTAAAGACAAGGCTATAGGCTAGACTATAGACCAGACTCTAGACCAGACTCTAGACCAGACTCTAGACCAGACTCTAGACCAGACTCTAGACCAGACTCTAGACCAGACTCTAGACCAGACTCTAGACCAGACTCTAGACCAGACTGTAGTCCAGACTATAGGCCATAGTATAAACCAGACAATTGACCAGGCTATTTACCAGACTCTAGACCAGACTCTAGACCAGACTATAGACCAGACTGTAGTCCAGACTATAGGCCAAACTATAAACCAGACAATTAACCAGGCTATATACCAGACTATAGACAATACTGTAGACCAGACTATAGACCAGACTATAGACCAGACTCTAGACCAGACTATAGACTAGACTATAGACCATACTCTAGACCAGACTGTAGTCCAAACTATAGGTCATACTATAAACCAGACAATTGACCAGACTAAAGACAAGACAAGGCTAGACTATAGACCAGACTCTAGACCAGACTCTAGACCAGAATCTAGACCAAACTCTAGACCTGACTCTAGACCAGACTCTAGACCAGACTCTAGACCAGACTCTAGACCAGACTATAGGCCATAGTATAAACCAGACAATTGACCAGGCTATTTACCAGACTCTAGACCAGACTATAGACCAGACTGTAGTCCAGACTATAGGCCAAACTATAAACCAGACAATTAACCAGGCTATATACCAGACTATAGACAAGACTGTAGACCAGACTATAGACCAGACTATAGACCAGACTATAGACCAGGCTCTAGACCAGACTATAGACTAAACTATAGACCAGACTCTAGACCATACTGTAGAACAGACTATAGACCAGACTAAAGACCAGACTAAAGACCAGACTATAGACCAGACTATAGACTAGACTACAGACCAGACTGTAGACTAGACTATAGACCAGACTCTAGACCATACTCTGGACCATACTCTAGACCAGACTGTAGACCGGACTATAGACCAGACTATAGACCAGACTCTAGACCAGACTATATACTATATTATAGACCAGACTCTAGGACAGACTCTAGACCAGACTATAGACCAGGCTACAGACCAGACTCTAGACCAGACTATAGACTAAACATAGAACAGACTATAAAACAGACTATAGACCACACTATAGACCAGACTATAGACCATACTATAGACCAGACTATAGACCATACCAAACTCTAGACCAAACTTTAGACTAGACTATAGAACAGAATGTAGAGCAGACTATAGACCAGACTATAAAACAAACTATAGACCATACTATAGACCATACTATAGACCAGACTATAGACCAGACTATAAAACAGACTATAGAACAGACTATAGACCAGACTTTAGACTAGACTATAGAACAGAATGTAGACCAGACTATAGACCAAAGACCAGACTATAAACCAGATTACATACCTGACTATAGTCCAAACTATAGACTAGACTATAGAACAGACTATAGACCAGACTATAAAACACTATATAGACCAGACTATATACCAAACTATAGAGCAGACAATAGACTAGATAAACTAGACTAGAAATAGACCAGATTATAGACTGTAGAACCGACTAGACTTAAACTAGAATACAAACTATATCAGAGACCATACTATATATTAGGTTATAAATTAAATTATTGAAAAACGAAACTATAGACCAGGCTATAAAACACATTTTAGATGAGGCTATATACATATATCGATAATAATATAGATTAAACCATATGCCAGACTATTTATCAGACGATAAATCTTCGAGAAATCCATAAATCTTCGGATTACATTAGATTACATTAAGACGACTCAACATTCCGCATAATTCTCCATAAATAAAAAAATAACAACTTGTCTTGTTTTTCCTAGTATTTTTCACCTAATTGACGCTATTATTACCTTTATTTTATGCTCCTCCCAGTAAATTCTTTACAACTTTAGCTTTCAACAATTCTATTTTTTTCTTCTCTTCCATTTGACTTTGGCAGACAATCGAATACAACACCAGCAATTTAAAGTTGATGACAATTGTCAATGAGATCAAAATACATACTAGTACCTGGTACCTTCTGTGTCCAGTCTATTTTTTTTATTGTTTGTGAATTGCTATATACTCTTGTTACTTTTACAGAGCGATAAAATTTTAAACGAATGGTAAAGGTTCATTAGACGTTGACAAGCGGAGAGCTAGTTAGCAATAAAAGAAATGTGATAGATAAATAGTTGGGGATTTTATTTCAACAATATTATTGAAAATAGAAGTCAATTCTAAATCGTAATAAATGAACTGGACAAATTAATTAAATTTTTATAAGAACTTAGTTTAAGTTTAGGCTTTAGTAAAGAGTAATCAAGGGATATTGTTATGTTAAGTGGACAATAATGTTAAATAAATTTTGGTATATTCTTTGGTAACAGCATATTTTACCAATTAACTCACTTTGTAATGTCTTCTATATATTTTAGAAGTATATAGTAGAAATACATTACTTAGAAGTTGTTGGGTAATATTTGGCATTTGCAATTTCTACTTACATAGAGTGAAATTATCTGGCAAGAACAACATTGTTTTACTCCAACATGGAAGAGAAAATAAAGATCTTCTATATATCTTAGAAGTACATATATATTAGAAATACATTACTTAGAAGTGGTTAGGTAATGCTTGACATTAATATAGAGTGAAATTATCTGACAAGATGAAAATTGTTTTATACTATCATTACAGGGATTTTTTTCATACTCAAAATGTTGGAAATTCAAATTTGTTAAAAAAAATGTCTTCGCCTCCCTCTTATTGCTTCAATAAACAGACAATCTAATTAAAATTCTTTGATTTCCTCACTGTCCCTAACTAAATAATTTCCATCATTTCCTTTTTGCAAGGCATTACAATCAAAAGCAACAATCATTTAAATTTTACAAATTAACTTTTAAACATTTCTTCAGTGATAATAAGTAATTTCTTAAGACTTTTTTATCGTATGCTGCATGGCTAGACAATTAACATAAATTTAAATTAGTTTTTTTTGCTATTTAATATAAAAAAGGACCTAATTAAAAATCAAATTATTCGTAATACTAATAATTTCCTTTTGAAAAGAAAATAAAGCAAAACTTAGTATGGGGAGGGGAAAAAACGGAACAAGTTAGTTATTAAAACAACTAAATGAACATTTAATAAGAAATTTCACTTCAATATCAGGGAAAGTTTTTTACATTCAACAATGTCAAGACAACACAACCATCGCGTGTCATCGCCAGGAAGGAAGAGCAACATCAGCATTGTCATTATAACTAGGAAGGAAGAGCAACATCAGCATTGTCATTATAACCACGTCTTCTACCTCTTTGCAAAAGTGGTCTTTGTCAGTTCAATTATACGAAAAACTTAATTATTATGACACTTATAGTTTTTTTTTAGTTTCAAGTAGTTACATACATATTAATTGCTTCCTTTTAAGTGGGGGTATCTTTCTGGGAGGCTGGTGATTGGGTTTGTATGGTTTTGACTTTATATCAAACTGTTATTTAAATGAGTTATTTCCTTTTACCTGCTGTTCATTCAATGACAAGATAATACTGGCGCTGTTGATGATGATGATGGTCATATTAACTAGTTTCTTAGCATTTATTATTGGTTGGCCATTCTATGAGTTTGATGATGATTTTGATGCTGTTCTTCTAGTTGTAACAACCATTCAAGACGTGATGTCTCCCAACCGTAACGTTTACGTAATAGCAGACAAGCATTACCGAAAATTACATCACAGTCAGAGGGTTTAGTTTTCGTTTGTACTGCAATTGAATTAAATCAAAAAAGGGATAATTGGAAATAGTTTTGATTTAGGGATAAGAAGGAAAAAGTTTGAAGGGATAAGTGCATTTAATTTAAGATTGTTATAGGGGAAAGGAAACTAGACCATAGACTAGACTGTAGACTAGACTGTAGACTAGACTATAGACTAGACTATAGACTAGACTATAGACTAGACTATAGACTAGACTATAGACTAGACTATAGACTAGACTATAGACTAGACTATAGACTAGACTATAGACTAGACTATAGACTAGACTAGACTAGACTATAGACTAGACTAGACTAGACTAGACTAGACTATAGACTAGACTAGACTAGACTATAGACTAGACTATAGACTAGACTATAGACTAGACTATAGACTAGACTATAGACTAGACTATAGACTAGACTATAGACTAGACTATAGACTAGACTATAGACTAGACTATAGACTAGACTATAGACTAGACTATAGACTAGACTATAGACTAGACTATAGACTAGACTATAGACTAGACTATAGACTAGACTATAGACTAGACTATAGACTAGACTATAGACTAGACTATAGACTAGACTATAGACTAGACTATAGACTAGACTATAGACTAGACTATAGACTAGACTATAGACTAGACTATAGACTAGACTATAGACTAGACTATAGACTAGACTATAGACTATAGACTAGACTATGACTAGACTATAGACTAGACTATAGACTAGACTATAGACTAGACTATAGACCTAGACTATAGACTAGAACTATAGACCTAGACTATAGACTAGACTATAGACTAGACTATAGACTAGACTATAGACTAGACTATAAGACCTAGCACGATAGACTAGACTATAGACTAGACTATAGACTAGACTATAGACTTAGACTATAGACTAACTATGACTAGACTATAGACTAGACTATAGACTAGACTATAGACTAGACTATAGACTAGACTATAGACTAGACTATAACTAGACTATAGACTAGACTATAGACTAGACTATAGACTAGACTATAGACTAGACTATAGACTAGACTATATACTAGACTATAGACTAGACTATAGACTAGACTATAGACTAGAACTATAGACTAGACTATAGACTAGACTATAGACAGACTATAGACTAGACTATAGACGAGACTATAGACTAGACTATAGACTAGACTATAGACTAGACTATAGACTAGACTATAGACTAGACTATAGACTAGACTATAGACTAGACTATAGACTAGACTATAGACTAGACTAAGACTATAGACTAGACTATAGACTAGACTATAGACTAGACTATAGACTAGACTATAGACTAGACTATAGACTAGACTATAGACTAGACTATAGACTAGACTATAGACTAGACTATAGACTAGACTATAGACTAGACTATAGACTAGACTATAGACTAGACTATAGACTAGACTATAGACTAGACTATAGACTAGACTATAGACTAGACTATAGACTAGACTATAGACTAGACTATAGACTAGACTATAGACTAGACTATAGACTAGACTATAGACTAGACTATAGACTAGACTATAGACTAGACTATAGACTAGACTATAGACTAGACTATAGACTAGACTATAGACTAGACTATAGACTAGACTATAGACTAGACTATAGACTAGACTATAGACTAGACTATAGACTAGACTATAGACTAGACTATAGACTAGACTATAGACTAGACTATAGACTAGACTATAGACTAGACTATAGACTAGACTATAGACTAGACTATAGACTAGACTATAGACTAGACTATAGACTAGACTATAGACTAGACTATAGACTAGACTATAGACTAGACTATAGACTAGACTATAGACTAGACTATAGACTGGACTATAGACTACTATAGACTAGACTATAGACTAGACTATAGACTAGACTATAGACTAGACTATAGACTGGACTAGACTAGACTATAGACTAGACTATAGACTAGACTATAGACTAGACTATAGACTAGACTATAGACTAGACTATAGACTAGACTATAGACTAGACTATAGACTAGACTATAGACTAGACTATAGACTAGACTATAGACTAGACTATAGACTAGACTATAGACTAGACTATAGACTAGACTATAGACTAGACTATAGACTAGACTATAGACTAGACTATAGACTAGACTATAGACTAGACTATAGACTAGACTATAGACTAGACTATAGACTAGACTATAGACTAGACTATAGACTAGACTATAGACTAGACTATAGACTAGACTATAGACTAGACTAGAGATGACTAGACTATAGACTAGATATAGACTAACTATAGACTAGACTATAGACTAGGACTAGACTACTAGACTATAGACAAGCCTATAGACTAGACTATAGACTAGACTATAGACTAGACTATAGACTAGACTATAGAACTAGACTAGATTTATAAACCTTTGTTAAAAGTTTATGAATACGACTCTAAATGTTTAATAATCGTTGGAAGTCATTTGAATACTATGTATCAGGTATCGACATAGAGAAAACATGACTCTCGACAGGTTTTGTTTGCTTTCTATATAAGTGAGAATTTACGTACGTTTTGAGAGAAAGTTCGTAGAGGAACACAATGCCGGTGATCGGATTAATATCCCTTGAAATTAACTTCCAAGACTATAAATAATCATTACTATCCATTTATTGTTGAAATAATTTTCCTTTTAATTTTCACACTACAAAGCAAATGACTCCTATATGGCTTTTAAATACTCTATATGGGTTTTTAAATACTTTTAGCCTTTTCAACTGTTTTTTTATTGTTTACAACTTAAATCTATTCAAATACATTGAATACAGCTTTAGATTTACCACAGGTGTCCATTTTATAGGAATTAACTTTAATGAAAATGTTCTTCTTTTAAGTATTTTGTATAGATAACCGAAAATAAAACAAGTATAATAACAGGAAAACGGAAATTCATTTTGCCATTATACCATAAAACCAAAGCAAACAAAATACGTTACAATTTGAATAAAACTAGGAAAGGTTTATGCAAATTGCTACACTTTGTGACAAGAGATTTAAAATACAATTGAAAAGATTTTAAAATTAGAAAAGAAAGCAGCAAATAACAAACAAAATGAAGAAATTGAAACATGAGTTTTAATGATTTTGAATGGTTAAAGGTTTAGCTTTTAATAAAAATATCTTTAAGAATTTTTTAAACTGTTAAGGGAGATAGGATTTGATACCATTTCATCAATAGTAGGAATAACTTCTCTTCCAATTGCAAAACAAGAAAGAGAGTCTGTAGGATCAAGTGATATGAGTTAGAGTAGGGTTAGGTTAGAAGAATATATCTACATCAAGGGCCACTATCGGGCCTGTTGTGAGCTCCTTTTGGAAAATGTCTGTTGGTAAAAATGTTCCTAAGAATTTTCGAATCAGGAAATAATATCACTCCCAAGATATTTAGATCTAATTTCGGTGAAAGCCTGAGAATGACAATGTAAGTGCTCCAGAGTTTCAATGTCTTCTCTGCTCATAATCCTGTGTGTTCAGTCAGAATACTACCACCTCAGTCTTGGTCTCGTTAGGGTCGTCCCATAGGATCATTGTGGTTCTACCCACCGTTTCATTATTCCAAGAAGCTTTATGGGTTTCTCATCTATTTTTTTAATTCTGCCCTCGAGCTCCCTTCCCTTTAAAGCTATTATATTCTCTCGAAGTGGCCTGGTATCCATATGATGTAAACTTTACCACTGGAAGAGTATTCGATTAGAACTTTTTTACAATCCAATACGATACGATGATATCGCCCTAATTGCCTTCTGGCTATGGGTGATTATATACATATTAAGCCCTTTGGACGCCATATTTAATCTAATCCAATTTACGTTATTGCTCTGAATTGTGCCTTTAGGCAAGTGTTGTGATTTCCTCGAATGGTTTTTCATCCATCAGATTGTCTACCTCGTGTTATATTCGTCCGATTTCTCTCGTAACAAAGTGTAACGTCTGTGTCGTCATACTTGAACTTACTCATCTGGCAGAGAATTCTATTAGTTTGCGTCAGTTTTCTCTATTGTTGTCACGAAGTTAATTTGATATAGTTGTCAAGTAATCTCGATATCGACTATTCACAAGTTGCATGGTGTCCATATGAAACGGAGCTTTCCACTGGAAGAGAATTCGGTTATGAATCTCTTATAGTCCAATATGGTCTTAGATTTGATTTGTTCCTCTTGACCGTGATCTTTTAGATTGCGTCAGTTTTCGTTCTTGTTGTCATGAAGTTAATTTGAAGCATTTGTCAAGTAATGATTTCCTGAGCTCGATATCGACTATGACCGTTTTGCATGGTGTCCAGATGATACAAAGCTTTTGACTGGAAGAGAATTCGGTTATGAATCTCTTACAGTGCAATATGGTCTTGGATTTAATTTGAATTCTTGTTCCAAAGCTCCTTTTGATCGTGATATTTTACCTACGATCAAAGTCCCACAAATTGTGTCACATTCTTTCTTTATTAAGCGTTCAGCGTTTCCCAAAAAATAAGAGCCTACCCACTGAAAGTCTTGTCTCTTATCTAACACTTCGATGGGGGGAATATCCAGTTAATACACGATCTTAGACATTATTTTGACGATCGTTATCGTCATAATTGACCTGTGGCTATCAGATTATATGTTCACATCTCTCAGCGTCATATTCAATCCAGTTTATATTTGATATTCATTGTTGATCGGAATCCAAGATAACAGATTCCAATGAATACTTGCTCCAATGTTCCATTTAGTAGTGATCGTGTATCTGCGATCAAAATCCCTCTAATTCTGCCACATTCTTTCTCTAATAAGCGATTAGAAACAAATGTTTGTTTGATCAATTTGTCTAAAAATATGAGCCTATCCATCGTAAGCCTCGTCTCTTTTCTTACATCTTAATACACGATCGTCGCAATTGACCTGTGGCTTGGAAGCTAGTGTTGTGATCTGTAATATTCTGGGTTTTTTGTATAAAGTCCAGAATCTAAGATAACAGATTCCAGAAGCCTCGTCTCTTTTCTTACATCTTAATACACGATCAAAAACTTAATTTTGACGATCGTTATCGTCGTAATTGACCTGTGGCTTGGAATCTAGTGTTGTGATCTGTAATATTCTGGTTCTTTTGTATAAAGTCCAGAATAGAAGATACCAGATTGACTGTGAACATGTAACTGCGATTAACGTCCCGCCGAATTTACCTCATTCTTTCTCTTATAAGCAATTAGACACAAATGTTTGTTTGATCTAATTGCCTAAGGTTAAGATCCTCTCCACTGTTAATCTCGTTTCTTTTGCGTTTCGAAAAGGGTAATATCCAGCAAGATTTCCACGGCAATAGTTAACATGGTGCTCATGATCCCATTTACACTTGTACAAAGAAGTCTACCATTTTATGAAAAGCAAAATTAAAATGACATTCTAATGACCCAATTTGGGGCCTATAGAGCCCAAAATTAATAAGACTGATTGGTAGCTCATACGAAGTACCAACAAAATATCAACGATAAAGCTGTTAATAAATTCTAATTGAAAACTTCTCTCAGAGTCCACAGTGGGGCAGAATGGAAATTTTTTGGAAATAAATCTGGCATTTCTAAACGGCTGATCCGATCGGAATAAAATTTGGCGTGAGCGTAGCCAAGGAGTATTCGAGTTTTGAAGATAAACCCTGCAGATGCCCCAGGGACGGCGCTGTGGCGGCTCAAAGTAGGGTACCTACGACATGTAAAATTTTTAAACTCGTGCCAAATACAAAGATTTTTATATTTTCTGAAAGCGCTCGACGAGATCTTGAAAAAACATGCTTGGACATACTACTTATCTCTTATAATATCCGAGTTATAGGCATTTAAAAATTTAGTGATACAAAATTTACCATACCTTGATCCGCCTTTTTTTGAATACCGGGCGTTTTTTAGTTAGACAACAAAATTTCCAATAATATACAAAAAATTTCAGATCAATATCATTTACAGATCCAAAAATATACGTTTTTTAATTTAAAAATTCAAAAAATTTTAGATTTTTCCGTTTTTTTGCCAAAAATGTGTCTTAACTCTTTTATTAATAAAATAGAATTTTCTTTAAGAACATATAACAATTTTATAGTTTTCTAAAAGGTATCTTTACGCAGAACGCTTTGGCGTAAAAAACTTGTCCTATTTTTTGAAAATGTTGCCACTGCGTCCTTCCGAATATGACCTATTTTTTATCAAAACTTCAACTTTGGGCGACATGTTCTAAAATCAGAAAACTGAAAGCAGTTTTGGAAACCTCAATATGTTTTCTATTTACTCCAAAAGTATTTTCCCAGCCCTGAAAGAAATGTGGACCCTATGTGCAAAAAAGTAAAAAATCCCATTTTTGGGATTTTCATTCCTATTTTTGGGAATTGCGGGATGCCCTTTGACCTTTTCAATTTTTTTTTTTTTGCATTTTCTTATTTGAAATGACAAATTTAACAAGCGTTGAAAATTTCATTGAGTTTTGTTCATAAATAAAGATTTTGTCATATATTACATATTTGTTTAATTTCTTAAACTATGATTTATATCAAAATTTTAATAGGGTCGCAGATAGCTACAACAATTTAGTCCATATTTATCCCTTAATATCATTTTTTAGTTAGATATGGAAATTCTCGACCCTTTACAAAAAATTTCAAGCCAATATCTCAATTACATTCAAAAATAAGTTCATTTAAACCTGTGTCCTTTAATTTCATCTGCAGGGGCATCTGCAGGGTTCATCTTCAAAACTTAAACTCGAATACTCCTTGGCTACGCTCACTCATCCGATCGGATCAGCCGTTTAGAAATGCAAGATTTATTTCCAAAAAATTTCCATTCTGCCCCACTGTGGAGTCTTGAAATACTTTCATAAAGATATATTCTCTAAGGGAATACAAACGTCTTAAGAAAATGCAAAAAGTAATTGCTTAGAAATATTTCCTTTTTTTTCTTATATTAATAAATATTTAAACCAGTAAATGTCACGAGAAGTTAGTCTCCTAAAATAGAATTTAAGGCAAACAGAAATCAAACTTGTCAATCATATCATACTTAACCCTTCATAAATCGGATATCTTAACAGTATTATACTCTAGTTGCTAACTCAGGTTATGACAAAACTTTTTCCTTCTTATTTTTCTTGCAAAACAAATCATTACACTTACAACATTTTAAAATTTTGTCATAATCCAACTTGAAATGCTTCTCGTGTCTCAGGGGTAAAGGTTGTAGCATTTTTGGATTTCCACCCACGAGCACATCAGCACAACTATGAGATGATTTGTATTGTATACTTTCTAAGTGACTAAGATATTTTTCATGATTCTCGGTTACCTTTCCTGGTGTAGTTTTTAAAAGAAAGAGCGGAGGTAATACTTCGAACATGCCTAATAAATGCTCTTGATGTTGTGACACTTGTGGTAAGCATGTCAATTGGGAATCATGATGACGATGATGATGATGATATCTACTTAGTTGTGTTGAGCGTGAAACACTTGATTTTACATCATGTAATTGTAACTTGTTAGAAATGATAGCACCACCATGAAGATGGGAATGATGACAATGAAGATTTTTATCCATTTTTAAAGGTATAACATATGGCAGACACTCATGTTGATGGTTGTGGCAAAGTGCGTTTGGAGTATGGATTTTATGGGTTTTATTGAAGGATTTATGCTTGTTACTTTTTTCAAAATCTTGTTGAATGATACGAAGATGTTGTTGTGGCTGCGGCAAATTAAGCAATTTAGTTGAACATTTACAATTCATATGAAGATTATGATTTTGATTGCAAAAATGATTGCAATGATGCAGTTTTCCATTGAAATTGTTTTTACTATATCTACTGCTCTTGCATTCAGTGGATTTTGGGGTAACTGCTACACCCTTCAGCCCTAATACATTCGTATTAAAATGTAAAGTTCTTGTTATATTTCGCCTTGTTGTGCCGCGTGCTCTATTATTTGGCAGACAATTGTGGGTTCTAAATTTATCCTTTGACGTGGCATATCTTTTGTTGATATTCGCGGTTTTAAACAATTTTCTGTGACAATTAATTTCTTGATTTTGTTTAGATTGCTTTTCTATTGAGAATGTTTGATAACAAATTGCCTTGTTGGTTGTTGATTTATTGTTATAATTGGTTTGTAAAATATTGCGGCTCCAGATATAAGAGGATTTCTTTGACATATTTTGTGTAGTCTTAGCAAAATCAATAAATGTAATTAAGTTATAAGTTTTAGAAATTCTTAGATTTTAATAAAACATTACGTTCAAACAGAAAATAAATAATAACGACCAGAATTTTGGTTTGATTTTACTTTGATATATTAAAAAAACCTTAGAGATGGTATTTGTAGACTAAACATTAATGATTACAATTATGAGATTTAAAAATTTCCTGGGATTTATTTTATATATTTTAACTTCAACCACTTACCCTTAATTCCCCAATCTTCGTCATTGCAACTACCAAATATTACTCTACTACTCCTACCCACATGCCTAAACTAGCATAACAATCGGTAATTAGTTCACAAATTGAAATTCTGCTAAATCAATTTTAATGTTGACAATTTCATTGTATCATTAAAACATTTGAATTGTCTGCTATAAACCCAGCAGGGACAATTGTATTCTCATTGAATAATGCATAAGTACTATATCGTTTCAAATTATTATCAAATTATCGAACATTAAGCCAAATGAGACGTTAAAACAAAAGTTTGAGGAACTGTGAATAGATTACTGTTAGGATAGACCAAATTTAAGGAGGAAAACGATTTTTGTTGGAAAGTTCTTTTAGAGACAGCTCAAGACTATGGACTGGTCTACAGTAAAGACTATGGACTGGTCTATAATTAAGACTATGGACTGGTCTATACCCAACACTATAGACTGGTCAATAGTCAAGACTATAGGCTGGCCTATATTCAAGACTATAGACTGATCTATAGTCAAGACTATAGACTGATCTATAGTCAAGACTATAGACTGGTCTATAGTAAAGACTATGGACTGGTCTATAGTCAAAACTATAGACTGGTCTATAGTCAAGACTATAAACTGGTCAATAGTCAAAACTATAGGCTGGTCTATATTTAAGACTATAGGCTGGTCTATATTCAAGACTATAGACAGGTCTATAGTCAAGACTATAGATTGGTTTATAGTCAAGACTATAGACTGGTCTATAGTTAATACTATAGACTGGTCTATAGTCAAGACTATAGACTGGTCTATAGTCAAGACCATAGACTGGTCTATAGTCAAGACCATAGACTGGTCTATAGTCAAGACCATAGACTGGTCTATAGTCAAGCCCATAGACTAGTCTATAGTCAAGACCATGGACTGGTCTATAGTCAAGCCCATAGACTGGTCTATAGTCAATACTATATACTGTTCTATATTCAGTACCATTGACTGGTCTATAGTCAAGCCCATAGACTGGTCTATAGTCAAGCCCATAGACTGGTCTATAGTCAATACTATAGACTGTTCTATATTCAGTACCATTGACTGGTCTATAGTCAAGGCTATAGACTGGTCAATAGTCAGGACTATAGACTGGTCTACAGTCAAGACCATAAACTGGGTTAAAGTCAATACTATAGATTATTCTATATTCAATACCATTGACTGGTCTATAGTCAATACTATAGATTGGTCTATAGTCAAGACTATAGACTGGTCTATAGTCAAGACTATAGACTGGTCTATAGTCAAGACTATAGACTGGTCTATAGTCAAGACTATAGACTGGTCAATAGTCAAGACTAAAGACTGGTCCTATAGTCAAGACCATAGACTGGTCTATAGTCAATACTATAGACTGTTCTATATTCAGTACCATTGACTGGTCTATAGTCAAGACTATGGACTGGTCTATAGTCAAGACTATAGACTGGTCTATATTCAAGACTATAGACTGGTCTATATTCAAGACTATAGACTGGTCTATATTCAAGACTATAGACTGGTCTATATTCAAGACTATAGACTGGTCTATAGTCAAGACTATAGACTGGTCTATATTCAAGACTATAGACTGGTCTATAGTCAAGACTATAGACTGGTATATATTCAATACTATAGACTGATCTATATTCAAGACTATAGACTGGTCTATAGTCAAGACTATAGACTGGTCTATATTCAAGACTATAGACTGGTCTATAGTCAAGACTATAGACTGGTATATATTCAATACTATAGACTGGTCTATAGTCAAGACTATAGACTGGTATATATTCAATACTATAGACTGGTCTATAGTCAAGACTATAGACTGGTCTATAGTCAAGACCATAGTCTGGTCTATAATCAAGACTATAGACTGGTCTATAGTCAAGCATAGACTGGTCTATAGTCAAGACTATAGACTGGTATATATTCAAGACTATAGACTGATCTATAGTCAAGACTATAGACAGGTCTATAGTTAAGACTATAGACTGGTCTATAGTCAAGACTATAGACTGTTTTATAGTTAAGACTATAGACTGGTCTATATTCAAGACTATAGACTGGTCTATAGTCAAGACTATAGACTGGTCTATATTCAAGACTATAGACTGGTCTATAGTCAAGACTATAGACTGGTATATATTCAATACTATAGACTGGTCTATAGTCAAGACTATAGACTGGTATATATTCAATACTATAGACTGGTCTATAGTCAAGACCATAGTCTGGTCTATAATCAAGACTATAGACTGGTCTATAGTCAAGACCATAGTCTGGTCTATAATCAAGACTATAGACTGGTCTATAGTCAAGACCATAGTCTGGTCTATAATCAAGACTATAGACTGGTCTATAGTCAAGACCATAGACTGGTCTATAGTCAAGACTATAGACTGGTATATATTCAAGACTATAGACTGATCTATAGTCAAGACTATAGACAGGTCTATAGTCAAGAATATAGACTGATCTATAGTCAAGACTATAGACAGGTCTATAGTCAAGAATATAGACTGGTCTATAGTCAAGACTACAGACTAGTCTATAGTCAAGAATATAGACTGGTCTATAGTCAAGAATATAGACTGGTCTATAGTCAAGACTATAGACTGGTATATATTCAATACTATAGACTGGTCTATAGTCAAGACTATAGACTGGTCTATAGTCAAGACCATAGTCTGGTCTATAATCAAGACTATAGACTGGTCTATAGTCAAGACCATAGTCTGGTCTATAGTCAAGACCATAGACTGGTCTATAGTCAAGACTATAGACTGGTATATATTCAAGACTATAGACTGATCTATAGTCAAGACTATAGACAGGTCTATAGTCAAGAATATAGACTGGTCTATAGTCAAGACTACAGACTAGTCTATAGTCAAGAATATAGACTGGTCTATAGTCAAGAATATAGACTGGTCTATAGTCAAGACTATAGACTGGTCAATAGTCAAGAATATAGACTGGCCTATAGTCAAGAATATATACTGGTCTATAGTCAAGACAATAGACTGGTCTATAGTCAAGACTATAGACAGGTCTATTGTCAAGACTATAAACTGTTCTATAGTTAAGACTATAGACTGGTCTATAGTCAAGACTATAGACTGGTTTATAGTTAAGACTATAGACTGGTTTATAGTCAAGACTGGTTTATAGTCAAGAATATAGACTGGTCTATAGTCAATACTATAGACTGGTCTATATTCAAGACTATAGACTGGTCTAAAGTCAAGACTAAAGACTGGTCTATAGTTAAGACTATAGACAGGTCTGGGATGTATTGTCTCTACTTTTCTAGTCCCATTAGCGGTGCCAACTCCGTGAATCTGGAAATATGCGGATAATTACCACCCGCATATATAAGAAGGATCGTGAAATGAAATCTGTGGTGCACTCTTACTAACAGCAGTGCATTTGTGAATGGTTAGGTAGATGTCTACTAACCAATGTGTAGCATAGTTAAACTGCTTGACATTTGTTAAGTACAGAATTCTGGAATGTTATGTTAGTTGGACATTCGCCTTAAGGACTTACACCAACCTAATATTACGTATCGGCACACACACATAATTGTCATCATTAACATAATTCAAAACGTTAACAAGACAACATTTATCAATTATTTACCTTTAGAACATTAATTTCGTATTTAAATGGGCTTATTTTTGGGTCATATATATCATAACTAATGATTGGCAATAACAACTAAAATAACAGGAAAAACAACATGATTTTGTGTTATTCCTTAATCGGACAACAGTATCATTTGTATAATAATTTCTATAAAAATTCAATTGAAATTTATATTTATTATTTTCCTTTCTATTTTACAGAAATAATTTATTTGGTCAAAGGTTACCCACATACAGTACAATATCCTTTCAGACCACAACTTGTTGATATACCAAATAATTATAAGGAAATAAATACAGTTATGCAGAAATGCTGGTCAGAGGATCCAGCAGAAAGGCCAGATTTTAATGCTTTAAAAACAATTATAAGAAATATAAATAAGTAAGTAAGATACTCGGAAAAGGAATGAGCAGTTTGTTTATGATTTCTCCTTTTTTTTTTTGTACAGGGACAACGAAACTGGCAATATAGTTGACAATCTACTCAAACGTATGGAACAGTATGCCAATAATCTAGAAGAATTGGTGGAGGAGCGTACCCAAGATTATATAGAAGAAAAGAAGAAATGTGAGAAGTTACTTTACCAATTGCTGCCACAAAGTGTGGCTGCCCAGCTGATTAGTGGTCAACCGGTGGTGGCTGAGACTTTCGATCAAGTCACTATATATTTTTCAGATATAGTCGGTTTTACGGCTATTTCCGCCGAAAGTACACCCATGCAAGTGGTGCAATTCCTTAATGATCTCTATACCTGTTTCGATTCCATTGTAGAGAATTTCGATGTCTACAAAGTGGAGACAATAGGTGATGCCTATATGGTGGTATCGGGCTTACCCATACGTAATGGCAATCAGCATGCTAGAGAAATAGCACGTCTAGCTTTGGCTTTGCTGGAGGCTGTACATAATTTTAAGATTCATCACAGACCCAATGATCGTTTGAAATTGCGCATTGGTCTGCATACGGGAGCCTGTGTGGCGGGAGTTGTGGGTTTGAAAATGCCTAGATATTGTTTATTTGGTGATACGGTTAATACCGCCTCGAGAATGGAATCGAATGGTGAAGCTTTAAAGATACACATAAGTGAGAAAACGAAATTAGCTTTGGATGATTTTGGCACTTTCATAACCACCAAACGCGGTTATGTGCCCATGAAGGGTAAAGGTGAAATGTTGACCTATTGGCTGGAGGGAGAAGTGCAAAAAGTAGAATCCCCTATTTCACCCCAAAAGTTGATGCTATCGCGCAGATCTTCTTTAAAACAGGTACCACGCTGTGGCTTGCTGCACAAACAAAATTCCGATGCAGCACAATTTCTGCCGCCCTATCAGCTGCAGGCGCCACAACAAAACCCGGATAGTAGACAGAACTCACCAAATTTAAGAGTAAAACGTAAGATTTCCTCTTCCTCACCCAAACTGAATGGCAGTGATTACAAGACTGATGATCTATACAATTATCTGGAAGCTAGTGCTAAAGGAATTGCCATGAATTCAATCAAATTACCCGCAAATGATATTTACAGCAGCCGTTCTCTACGCGACGAACCCAAAGAAGGTTGTTGGGAAATGGCCAATTTTAGATTGCCCCTATCGGGCACTTTAAAGTCCCACAATAGTAACAAGCATAGCTATACGCAATTGTCCTCTACGCTATCAAATTCAAATTTAACGGGACTCTTGCAACCGGCAGCCTCAAGATTGAGATTAAAGAATTCACCCACCATAACCAGCTTAATGAATACTAGCGAAACGGCCAGTTTAAATAGTGCAAATCGTATTAAATTTAATCTAAGTGAAAATCCCGAAGAAACTCAAACTCTAGTATCTAGACATGTCTACGAAGACGAAGAGGGTGAGGCGGAGGCTGAAGAAGAATTAGATAGTACGATTATAGCAACAAATAAAGTTTTAAATGGCGATAATTATTTAGTTAATCATAACAATCATCATACACAACAGCCGCAGCAGCATTATGCCTTGACGGCTTCTCCACAATTAAACAATTGTCATAGCTCCTCTAGTCAATATCAAAATTTAGTTAAAGCCAATAATTGTAGAAATTTTCAATTGTTACAAAATCCCGCAAATGGTTTAGAGGACGATGACAATTTGTCCACAACTACAAATCCCAAAACTGTATTGGAGGAGTCTACCAACGAAAGGGTAGTAGCAACAGGAAAGAATCATCAGCATCATAATCATCATCATCCGGCAACAGTTAATGCTGTTACCCAACCTTTACTGACTAAAATTAATTCATAGTAATAGTTATGTGTAAACTATAAAACTACTAGCGATTTTTTGAAAAAAATCTGAAAGTTTGATTACGAGAGGCGATGAAAAACGAAAAAGGCTTGAAGCTTTATAAACAAAATATTAGATCGTCTAAGAGAGAGCAAAAATTTTGAAGAAAATCTTTTTTAAAAGGCAAACGTTTTCTAGTTTTTCATGCTAAATGTTTGAGATAGTTCTGTGCCGCTTGTGGCTGTGGTCTCAATTGTAATCAAACTGTAGTTGAAAATACAACTCTGTAGGCTTAATGGCAATACAGAGAAGCTTATTAACTTGATTTCTCTTAGAGTTGTACTTCTTTAACTTAGTGATACTTTTAAGATTAATCTAATTAAATTAGTTATTTTATATTACTTAAAAAACTCTATTTAAAAATAATGTAGAACAAAATAATGTTATTTTTTAAAACTGCTAAATAAAATTAATAAATTTTCTGATAAAATAACAAAAAATTTATTAATTTTATTTAAGAAAAATATTAATAAATAAATTTTTGTTTAATTTTTAAAAAATATAAAATCATTTAAAAAGGAAATATTTAAAAATGAAACAAAATATTTAGCAAATTTATTACAGTATTTAGTTTAATATATCCTCCAGCAAAAAATATGTAAAAGATTTTTAACATTTCTTAAAAGAAAATTTTTTAAAATCTTAAAGTCAACAATGTTCCTTGAATTTTTTTAATTTAGTTTTCTTTTTGCAGTAAAATATATTAAAAAATATTAAAAGTAATTTTAAAAAATTGTTAAAATATCAAAAGAAGAAAATGTAAATTATTTTGTAAATAATTTTTGTGTAGTTTTTAAAAGAAAAATAAATATTTAAAATTATATAAATTTAATTAAAATAAATAAATAAAAAACAAAATGTTAAGTATTAGAACAGAAAAAAAATCGCACAATAAATTCAGAAAAAAACATTAAAAAGAGTTTTTATTCAACACGAAATACTTTTTCAAATAAAATTTGCAATAGTTCCACATCTTCAAATTCCCAATTAGCAAACTTATTTCTTATTTCCATCCATTTTAATAGAAATTTAAAAACTACTTGAGTTCACCAAAATTTCTAACAAATTTATTCTCAAACTATTTCTAATTTCTATAAATAATCCAAAAACCTATTTGATTTTTCTATCTAATTCAAAATTCATTAAATTCCCAATTTAATAATTAATTTAGTTCAAAACTTCATTTAAATTTAGTAATTTCTTTTTCTACCCTATAAAAAGTAAACCTATTACTTATTATTTCTTAAAATTCTAAAGTAAAACGCTTAATTATTGCAATTATCCGTTAAATTAACAATTTAAACCTTTGAGAAGTTACCACTCTATCAAATCAACCTAAAACATCTAATAAACCATCTGGTAACTTGTCTCAATTAACAAATTTCAAATATAACGGCCTTGCCTTGATGATATACTAAAATTTCAAGCTGGCAACTCACCCTTTTCCTTAGCTGTCATATTAACCGTATGGTAACTTCATTATTTTGTTTGTTTTGCTTTCCCTTCCTACTGTTTTGTTGTTGATTTTTTTTGGCGCACATTTCATGCAAAATTTTCACACACATACACCTGCAAACATATTCACTTGTTGCACAAATTTTTCTTATAATTAACACTTTTTCCAATATTTGCAATAAATTATTGCATTATTTAATTGACTAACGATATTTTAATACTACTTTTAGCAACTTCCATAAGATATTTTATTATTTTTTAACACTTTATAACAACTACATGACACACACATACCCCACAGCTTGTGTTGCACTATTTTTTCATATAATTAACACTAATTCACAAATTCCCAATTGCTTATTAGATTATTTAAATGCTAAATAACACAATTAATACATTTTAACGATATTCATAAGATATTTAAATAATTTATTGCAATTTTATTACACTTTACAAGAACTACTTGTTGACCGGTTGCAATCACGACGGAAACTAATTAGAATTGCATAATTGAAGTTGCCACATCAACAAAATTTGTTGAATACTAGGAATTGTAGGAAAATGGTGGAAATAAGAGGAAATGAAGTAATTTAGGAATTTGTTAAACGAATTTGAAAGATTTATGCCAGGAAATTTAAGTTCTTTTTAAAATAATAGGTATAGACCTATAGACTAGACTATAGACTAGACTATAGACTAGACTACACTATAGACTAGACTACACTATAGACTAGACTACACTATAGACTAGACTACACTATAGACTAGACTAGACTAGGCTAGACTAGACTAGACTTGACTAGACTAGACTAGACTAGACTAGACTAGACTAGACTAGACTAGACTAGACTATACCAGACTAGACTAGACTAGACTAGACTAGACTAGACTAGACTAGACTAGACTAGACTAGACTAGACTAGACTAGACTAGACCAGACCAGACTAGACTATAGACTAGACTATAGGCTAGACTATAGACTAGTCTCTAGACTAGACTATATACTAGACTATAGACTAGACTATAGACTAGACTATAGGCTAGACTATAGACTAGACTGTAAACTAGACTATTGACTAGAATATAGAATAGATTATAGACTATACTATAGAATAGACTATAGAAGAGACTATAGACTATAAACTATACCATAGACTAGACTATGGAATAGACAGAAAACTATATGAAAGACGTTGGTATGATACATAATTTCTAATGTATCATACCAAAGAATTATGAAGAATATATGTATGTATTACCTAACGTGCAATATGTTCTTCAACAAAAAAGTTATTTTTGAACTTGGCAGCACTTTTTATTTTTACCCCTGCATCTGGTAACACCAAATCTGACATTTCATTTCTCTTTGACTTTGTTTTTCTTTTCTCGAATGTTTTTGTTTTTTTTTTTCATTTCACCCGTCACAACACACTCAAAAAAGAATACGAACGTTTGTTGAACGGCAGTGTGTAAATTGGTAAAAGAAAAACCGAAATCAATTAATATAATTAAGCCTTTCAATTTGCAAACATAATAAAATTAAAATACTACTAAATTGAAAGCATAATATTCTGTTGTGAAATTACTGAAAAGAAACTAAATAGGAAAATCTCATTAAAAAAACAAAGACTTCAATGAAATTTCGCTTATCATTGTTTTGGAAAAAAATACTTTTAGTGTTGGAAGAGTGAGAAGGGGTGCAAAAATTGCATAATTTTGTTGTTGCGTTATTGTTTGTATGTGTGTGTTTTTGTGACAATTTTAATTCCAAAAAAAAAAAGAATACTTTACGCATAAAATAATCTTTATAAAATAAAAACGTAAATTAAACATTGATTTTAAAATGTTTTAATATAAACTGCTACCAGTTGAAAAATTGATATCTGGTGAAATTCTAAGTTTTATTTTGTTTTATATTCATTCGTTGGATTCGAAAAGTGTTGGGCCATAAAGGTGAGTGTTAAAGGAAAACTATAAGAAATAAAAGGAAATACCTATAATTTTTAGTTAATTGTTAAAATAGTTTCAGTTTTAAAAGTTAATATCAATTATGTTTACGTTCATAAATGTTTTGGTAAAATTGGACGTAGGATGAATCTCATACTTGAGTCTCAATTTGGAAACAAAGTTTTTGAAAAAAATTATTTTGGCATAATTAAGTTTGCAAAACTCAAAAGGTCTAAAGTCTAGTAGCTGTCTATAAACCGGCACGTGTACAATTGATGTCTGATATCATTAATGTTTCAGTCGTTTTGGAATCGAGCTTTTTCTATTTGTCCTACTACCTTCTGCCATAGTCTACAAGAGTCGGTTGGTACATTATTTATCAAGTCCCAATCGAAGCTATTAGTTGTTATCTTGTCGTAAGAAATCTTTAAGTCTGGACAGAAGATAGATAGATAGATAGATAGATAGATAGATAGATAGATAGATAGATAGATAGATTAGATAGATAGATAGCTAGATAGATAGATCGATAGATAGCTAGATGATAGATAATAGATGCATAGATAGATTGAGACTAGCTAGCTCTAGCTCGCTCGATCGATCGCTCGCTCGCTAGCTCGCTCGCCTCGCTCGCTCGCTCGCTCGCTGCTCGCTCGCTCGCTCTCTCGCTCGCTCGCTCGCTCGCTCGCTCGCTAGCTCGCTCGCTCGCTCGCTCGCTCGCTCGCTCGCTCTCTCGCTCTCTCGCTCGCTCGCTCGCTCGCTCGCTCGCTCGCTCGCTCGCCGCTCGCTCGCTCGCGCTCGCTCGCTCGCTCGCTCGCTCGCTCGCTCGCTCGCTCGCTCGCTCGCTCGCTCGCTCGCTCGCTCGCTCGCTCGCTCGCTCGCTCGCTCGCTCGCTCGCTCGCTCGCTCGCTCGCTCGCTCGCTCGCTCGCTCGCTCGCTCGCTCGCTCGCTCGCTCGCTCGCTCGCTCGCTCGCTCGCTCGCTCGCTCGCTCGCTCGCTCGCTCGCTCGCTCCTCGCTCGCTCGCTCGCTCGCTCGCTCGCTCGCTCGCTCGCTCGCTCGCTCGCTCGCTCCTCGCTCGCTCGCTCGCTCGCTCGCTCGCTCGCTCGCTCGCTCGCTCGCTCGCTCGCTCGCTCGCTCGCTCGCTCGCTCGCTCGCTCGCTCGCTCGCTCGCTCGCTCGCTCGCTCGCTCGCTCGCTCGCTCGCTCGCTCGCTCGCTCGCTCCTCGCTCGCTCGCTCGCTCGCTCGCTCGCTCGCTCGCTCGCTCGCTCGCTCGCTCGCTCGCTCGCTCGCTCGCTCGCTCGCTCGCTCGCTCGCTCGCTCGCTCGCTCGCTCGCTCGCTCGCTCGCTCGCTCGCTCGCTCGCTCGCTCGCTCGC